>NC_053414.1:14359516-14579516 GCF_016859285.1 Xiphias gladius | reverse complement strand
GAAGAGTTCAACCGCCGCAACTTCGATCGCAACGCCAATTTACTTGGGCAGGGTCAGCTACAGTAGCCACTTCCCCGGGTACACAGTGGCGTTTTTGAACGACCGTGGCATGGTCACGGGTTGCGGAAGTGAAGTCATGTGATACAACGACGTTGTGGTGTGAGAACGGTTATTGGTCAGCAAGCGTCAGTGTTGCGCATCTTAGCTAGCCAGCGTCTGTGGAGGGACCAGCTCCGGTAGGGTTTGAGGTCAAGCTAGGGAACGGAGGAGCCTGATAAAACAAAATTAAAACACATGGAGGAGAGAGAAGAGTCTTACATTTCCGAGGAAGGAGGATAACCCTCATGGGTTTCGTTATCTTAATAACATCTGTCTATATTTGGAAACGTACATATCCTCTGGACAAGAGGATCCACTGGCTGTAATAAATATAATGGACTAGAAGAATACATGGAATTTGTACATACACACCTGTGTATTACATCATTGTACACACCTCTGTGTGTGTGTTTGTTTGTGTATACATATACATATATATACACATATATACACAAACATATATGTACATATATACACATATAAACAAACATATACACGGTATATACTGGACACACAATGTTCAGAATATTACCAGGCAATATCAGTGTAATGTACATGTTCAGAGTTAGAGTATGGTACTTGTTTTCAGTCCACTCTCTGGGTGAAGATTTAAGTTATGTATGTTCTTGTCATTTTATTTAGTTGAGGGTTCTTTTGTTGTTTGTTTTGTGATTGATGGGATGTGTAATGCTGCAAATTCCCCTTGGGACTCAGTAAAACACTATATCTTTCTATCTATTTAGATTACAGGAGAAAATGAATAAAGATTTCAAACAGCAGGACTAGGTAGTAACGGATAACAGTGGACCAATAAGCAAAACAGGAACTGTTTGGGCATTTTTAGATTCTAAAAGAGATATAGTCTTGCGATGACTTTCTAAGTATGCTATTTAATTTAGACGTTAAATCGTATGTGATGCAGTTTTTTTAAACTGAGCTAATCTGATGCAAATTTTGGAAAAGCTTTCATAATTGGTTCCAAAACCTGTTTGTTCCAAATGTCTTTCTAAAAGAGATAAACTTTGTATTATATTTAAAGGGCAAGAAAGATGAATTTTTCTCATACCAATGTTGATTACGACAAAAAAAAAACATACACAGAAGTAGATTATTCAAATGTCCATGTTCTTTTATTGCACATTTGAAGACACTTGTATTGTACTCTAAGTATCTTAAAATTTATGGAAACAAAATATGTATACATTATTATACATAAACTAATCTAAGTTTTATTTCATTTTATTTTATCTGTTTTTATTTTCTTTCATCTTCTGTGGGGTAGTCATGTGTATACAGTATGTTCTGCAGCTCATTCTGGCTTATTTAAAGAGGGGGAGAGACTGAGCAAATTCAAGGGTAGTTTTGAAATTACTTCAAATGAAAACAAGACATAAAAGTGCGGATTTAGTGAGAGAGTTTTATAATTATAAGGAATGTAAATATATAGACTGTGCAGGTTTTAACAGATGGGCCAAAGGATCCATTAAAAGATAATACAGGTTCTGCAGTCGCAGTTATTAGCTACAGTGCTGAACTAACAAAATTCAAATTTCCTAAGTGTGTACACTGTTGCATTGTTCGCCATTTTTATGGCTTCCAAATGGATTGAAAAAAATCGAACCAAATAAAGTTCTAGTTCTTTAGTGACCCAGTGCCCTCTCCTGTCAGGTGCATCCTGTAATCGCCAGGACTTATTATTCAAAATAATGGCAATACATTCAGGAGTGGACAAACTAGCCAAACAAGCTACAGTATTCTTCACTGTATTAAACCTTCAAAATCAGAGGGAAAGGGCATTGAATGGAAGAAAATCTATAAAAAGTGGCAGCAGCAGTTCAAAATAAGGTGAGTGGTTTGAGAAATATGGGAGGAAATAGAAAAGAGGAAGTATTAATGTCCGGATTAAGAATAGAACACAGTAATACGAGCAGCACATTTCACATGATAGGGAAGTATCCGAGCGATGTCAGGTACGTGTTATTTGTTTGCTGTAAATATATACAGACATATATCGGAGAGAAATGATATAGTGGTAGGCATGAAAAGATTAGGGCTAACAGGCGCAGGACGAAAGGGCAAACTGGGCTGGAAGGAGAACGCTCAGGCTTCAATTCACATTTGCAGTTCCCACTCCAGACCTGCGGGGGCAGTAATGAACTCCCCGCGTTGTTTACCATTCGACAAGGAATCGGAAACAAAGCAAAGGAGGCACGACAGGCGGTGGTCACACGTGGGTACAGAAGTTTATCGGAGTAATGTGGTGTAGTCAACTTAATTAGAAAAACATGTCGAGGAGGCAGAAAGCTATACCAGAAGAAAAGACCGCTTCCGAAGTGGGACACGAGCAGGAGGAGGAGGATGTCCAGGATCCGCCGCCGGAGACCAGACGCACCCGCAGCGGCCGCAGAGTGCGCACTCCTGTCGCGCTACTAGAGTCTGAAGCCCCGGTGAGGACTCCCAGCCGGAGGACCAGGAGGTCTGTGCTCCAGGAGCTGCCGGCGGTGGAAGAGAAAAGCACGGAGGAGCCAGAGCGGATACCCGAGAGTGTGGCCGAGGAGACGCCGCGCACGTCTGCTGCTGGACCGGAGCCGTGTACGGTGTCGGAGCTAGCTGCCAGAGCCGACGTTACCCTAAGCGGAGACGGTCATATGTCCAGGCCTGCGCTAGCGGAAACGGCCCCAACGATTGCAGAGACCGTCCCGCAGAAGATGCGACGTCTGGCTCCAAGTGGGAAACAAAACCCGGTCATTCCCCTGGGAAAACCGAAATCTGGGAGAGTGTGGAAGGACCGCAACAAGCAGAGGTGAAGAAAGACACGGAACCAGGATACATTTCAGGCCACAAAGCCCAGTGTTGTCCGATTTTGGACATGTGCTTTCCCTCATCAGGTCAAAGGTTTATGAATGAACTTCTGTGCCTTAGAAGCCTGGTTATTGGGCCATTTACACCCTGTACCACGTAGGTTTTTGCGTGCGTTCGTGGGCAGCCCTGATACTGAATCTGGAGAGCAGCTTCATAGCCAACAGATGGCGTTTAAGAGCCCCTGTTTGTCATTCAGTGTGTAAAATTGCTGCTGAAATTTGGATTAATGTTGAGCACTGACAGCATTAGGTCACTAGTAGCAAGCATCAAAAACTGTCATGTATTCAAGGTTAGCTGCTTTGTCAAAATCTCTCAGTTGGTTAAATGTTACCTGACAATAAACCATAAATCATTCTGGTATTGGTACAAAAACTCGGGTATCAAACTGGCAACTGTACTGACCACGTCCAGTGAAATGCAGCTCTCTGTAGGGTATGTGGATACATAGGAGTGTGGAAGAGTTAAAGTCTTTTGTATTATTAGTTAACCTGGTTTAAAAAAAAAAAAAAAAAATTTCCCCTCCAGGTTCTCTGCGTTGGTAAGAGATAAGCCATTGTGCTCCTCCTGGGAGAAGAAGATGGAGGCCAAGCGAGAGAAGGAGCTGGTGAAACGGTTTTCTTTGCAGCTTAAAGAGGAGAAAGCCAAACAGAAAGAGGTAAACTAAAGCCGTGTGACGCAGGTCTGTTTGACCCTTGTTACATGAACGCTCCTGCACCCTTTGATCGATTCTATTTTTCCCGCCTTAATAATAGGACAAGAGGAAGAGGAGAGAAGACAACTTGAAACGACGCGCGGAGAATGAACGCAAAGCAGAGATCGTGCAAGTGGTACGTCAACTGTTGTTCGTGCAAGTGCTGCTTGGTCAGATGGCGAAACATTGTAGGAGACCTTCACCCACCTACGCCAAACAGACACACATTTCTAAATTTCTACATACTGTCTACAGAATATAAAAACATAAACATTATTATACAGGGTCATACTGTACCATATTTGCAATACAGTAACAGCCTCCATTTGACTGGTAACACAGATGGAATGGAATCGACTCATCGATAATTATTGTACTGCACAATGTGAACATGGCGGTATAAAGATTCACAAGGGAGTTTTGATGCATGGCAAGCGACACACACGATCTTTCTGTTGCTAATTTGACCCGCTGTTTATTTTCTCTGGTCTCGTTTGTGTCACAGATCCGGAACACAGCAAAGATCAAGAGGATGAAGAGGAAACAACTCAGAAAAGTAGAGAAGAGAGACACGCTGGCTCTGCTGCAGAAGTCACAGAAGCAGAACGTAAAAGCCAAAGGGCAAAAAAACAACAAGACTGACAAAGATTTAACCTAAAGACAGAGATAATAAAAATGCATCTGTTCAGCGATTTGCCTTGGATGTCTGAAATACAACAAACACAATCAGACACGTTCCTCTGAGAGGACTTATTTACACATTAACCCGAGGAAAAGTTTTCTAAACAAAAATTGTATTAAATGAAAAATAATCTAAGTACATAAATAAATGTAACATGCTGCACAATATGTGTGATTGCTGCTGGTCAGGCGGGCACTAAGGTGATCGTCACAGAACAGTTAGGATTCGACTTTTCTTTTCTTTTTTTTTTCTTTCCCCTTATTTTTTTGAATATTGCCTGGCTGTGTTATCTTTAAAGAGCCTGTGTGCCAGTAAAGCATCACATATGACCAACTTTGTTTCACTCACAGGATTTTATAGTAAATAAAATTTTCCAGCTCTCAAATCAGTATCATTGTCTGCCTTAAAGATCCTTCATCGATCGGTCTACAGTTCATTGTTGGTGAATTTAAATGACTCTCAACTGGGGTCTGCAGAAGAACGTCCAAGCTACTTTTGGCGAAAAAATCACTGAAGCAGCAGCAACACTGGGCTTATACAAACAGCGGCGTATGAGGTTGTTGTATTTGTTTCAGGGGTCATAAGGGTTAGATAGAGTAGCTAGAGTATAACCAGTGTAATATCTTTTCACTTTGAAGGATGGGTTCGCATTTTTTCAAGTCCGAAACAGCAGTCAGTGGAGGGAAAGTAACACCAAGAGTGAGTTTTCTTGGACTTTGACCCCCATCACTTAAACTGAAATTGCTTTGAGGGGGGATCTCTTTAGGGCCACAATGGACAGGAGGAATGATCACAGTGAGCCAAACCAGTTTCAGTGGTCGTGTGGACACCTGACTTGTTTTAACACAGACTTTCGGTCCTTTAACAGTCTCTTTGAGAAAATTCTCACTTTAAAGTGCTGACGCTCTGCTTTGATTTGAGGGTGTTCACATCCACATTACATGAACCATGCAGAAAATTTAGCCCTTTTTAATATTTAGTTCTGAGTGTAGTGTGAAAGGCCAATCCGTTTTTTAGTGAACAAAGTGAGGCTGTTTGACTCCGACTGAACCATCGCGTCAGAAGATAGTCATTGGCCGTGTTCATTTGAGGTGCTCAAAGTTATTATTTTACACTGACTGAGAGGATCACACAAGCATATGAATCAAATGGAACAATAATTTATGGTTCATGTTTGGTTATGGTACTATCTGGGAGCTGTATTCTGACCAACAACTTGCTGGTATTGGCCATGACACATAAGTTTACTTTGCAACATCTACGTAAATGAATGCATGATGAGACATGGTTTCAGTCTTGGGTTGGCCCAAAATAGCAGAGTAAATCTGAAGAGAAGGTTGCACACAAAGGCACCCTGTTTTTTCCTCACCTTTATTCTCATTCCATGGACTTTACCTGGCATATTCATTGTTGTAGTACTACCTACGCAGCCTTTGCACAAATAATTCAAAATTGTCATATGCACACTGCAGCCTTTGTGTCGTACAGCGGGACAACTCCTTCAACTCATCACCAGCCTGTTTGCTTTTTAAATCCCTTCAGTTGCAGCAGAATAATCTGACTTTCTTTAAAAATGCACGGACAAACAAAGCAGTTTGTTAAATTGAGGTGGCCGATGCGGGCGGGTCTCTTTCACATGATTTTTCCTTTCTGTCATTCACCATATAAAGGTTTTGTCAAACTTGGAGGTTGAGTTAAATCTGGGCAACATCACAGGTCAAGGTGGCGACAGACATAAAATCCAGAGACGTTTTGTAAGTGCAGTCTTTCTTTTTCTGTCTTTTAGTGTTTAGAGTACTGTGTTAGAAAATCGCTTAACTGATTTTATTGCACTTTTCAGATTTGTTTTCAGTATTTCCAATTTTTTTTTCAAGAAATACTTTACTAGAATCTGAGAGAATGAGTTTATCTTTAACTTGCTTGTTAAATGGAGGAAACTGTTTTTGTTGATCAAATAAGGAAACGTTTTCATTTTTCTTTTAGATGTGACAGAGGTTAAAAATGCTTCTGATCATTCTGATACAACTCCTGATCATTGGTGAGTAAAACATGTTCTTGTTACGGATGGTTGCGATCTTTGGAAAAGGGATACAGTCCTCTCTTATACTGGTGTTTCATCTATCGATTAATAGCATCAGAAAATGCCCAGGCGGCCTCAACTGCAGCACCGTCAACAGAAACCGCAGCAGCCACGACCGCTGTCGCAGCCACGACCGCTGCTGCTGCCGCCACGACGGGCGCTGCCGCAGCCACCACGACTGCTGCTGCCGCAGCCACGACCGCTGCCGCTGCCACGACCGCTGCTGCCGCCGCCACGACCGCTGGCGCTGCCGCTGCCACGACCGCTGCCGCTGCCACCACGACCGCTGCTGCCGCCACGACGAGCACTGCTGCCGCCGCCACGACCGCTGCCGCAGCCACCACGACCGATGCTGCCGCAGCCACGACGAGCGCTGCCGCAGCAACGACGAGCGCTGCCGCAGCAACGACCACCGCTGCTGCTGCCGCCACGACCGCTGCTGCCGCCACGACGAGCGCCGCCGCAGCCACGACCACCGCTGCTGCGACCACGACAGCCAATGCTGCGACAACGTCCACCGCAGCGGCCGCGACTACTGCAGGAGCATCAACGACAGCCTCGGCAAACACTAACACGACTGCCACTAACGCTAGTGCTGCACATGCTGGGATCATGTACACGAGTGATCTGGTTTTCTGTCACCTCAGTGTTGTTCTCTTCAGGTTCTTGTCTACGGTGTGACTTGGTTGTAGTGTCTTTATTTATTTTTACAGAATACAGTAATTGTTACTCACAGAGTATATAATTTATGTTTAAATACATCAATAATAATAACTCAATAATATTATGAAGCACTCGTGTTGACAGGTTTTTAAAAATCTAGATGATACAAAGTGTTAAAATGTTCTAATAAAATTCTGGTAAAACTAAAAGAAATAGGTTTGTATTTCTTTTATTGTCACTGTCTTTAAAGTTATTTATTAATTATTCAGTCATGACTGTTAGTTTTCAAGGCTCCTCCTGCCCAGTTAACCAGGCATTTTTTCCCCCTTAACAATTATGTTAAAATGACCTTTTTCTACATACTTTAACCAAGCTATACTTGTCAGTTTAGTGGAAGCAGTGTTTCCAATTTTTGGACTGGTAAACTTTTGAAATGTTGTCTCAAAATTCCTGTGTAAATAGAACACTTTTTCTTTGAAATGCCATAGTAAATTTACAATAATTTATGTGAAGTTACTAATCTACTGATCTATCTCCATTGAGTTGAAGGCCATGGTTCGGACAGTTAAATAAGTAAATCCTGATCATTTATAGATACAACGGTCAGTATTTGTTATTTTACAGCAGATAAGAAAAATCATACAGACTCTTGAAACCAACCCTGAAAGAGATCTCTCAGACTTTTGGACATATGATATGTGGCACATCTTAACTACCAAGTCTTTATTTAGTATATACAGTTGCTTTATCTGACAGGAAACATGTTATCCTCTGTGTACTCTTAGTTTCATCCTAGCTGAGTAACTACAAAATGACATTTTCCACAATTTGTTTCCTTCTAATGTTTTTTCTTTTTTTAAATCAGGCAGTGAGAAAGGGTTCTGATTAATGACCTTAAATGCATCCCGGGTGTGTCACCATACATCAAAATGACTCGTTGAGACTGAGACTATTTGTCAAAGTGGCCTCACTAACGTTAAAAGAATGGCTTAAGACCGCCATTTTTCATGGTTTCTACTGTTACTCAAAATAAAATGTGGTCATATTATGAAACGCATTCCTGGTTTCGGAAAAATATAAAATGAAAACATCAGTCAGTTATTCACTTCTTCCATACGCGGCTGTTTCCTCAAACACAGACACAAAACAGATGAACCTTGTCTACCTTAAAAACGGGGGAAAGTGTGTAATGATCAAGAATAAGATTGGTCAAAAAAATTTGCTGTTAGTTTTAGCTTAATTATATTCTGACTTGAGTCCCAGGAACCAATCATTGCGCTTGTGCTGAAATCCTTTGTGGCCTAATTTGCTGTGTGTCAATTAGTTTGCGGTAATTTAACGAAAAACACGTATATTTAGAATTATGTACCGTGGTAGCACAGTACAACTCGAAGGTGCGAATTATGGGACGCATGCAAGCCAGGGCCACATGATTAGCTAACAATGCATGGCCTGCTTTAAAGGCCCTTATCATTTTGGGCGAAGTTGCCACTCGGTGGTGCGTGTATTAATCTGTCAATAACATCCAGTCACACATTAATGTTATTGTGATTTTCGGCTGGGATTAACCTATTAGAATATATTTAGCAGATGCTTCACTGTTTCTCGTACTTTCATACATGCAGGTTCACATGCAGTTCCTATTAATGATGCACATAAGCTTTGACCCCGGACATATCCACTGAACCCTCTAGAACAAACTAATAGCCAAGGTGAATGTCAATTTAATTGACTGTGCGTGTTAGTTAACCCCTCAGAGGAGCTGACTGGCTTAACTAACACACACAGTCGATTAAATTGGTTGTACAGAGGTGAAACAAAGACACAAAATAATAACATAAGGAACATAAACACGGAATAAGCAGAATAGCCTGCGAAATAGAAATACGTGTAACTTTAGAGTACATAATTTAAAACAGACAGGTGGATTAGTTCAAATATGTGTAACTGCAAGCCTTCTCACACTCAGGGTCACTCATGTCACACGGCAGTCATGTGAGACTCGTCAGCCAGAGGAATGAAGGTGTGAATGGCCGTGAAAGCACCTGCAAAGGTGCGGTGTGTCATACTGCATGTCGGTGATCCTTGTGCGACACTGAGTGAACGGCCAAGAGAAATTAAAAAGGCCTTTTTATCTTAAAAGGGGAATTCCCACAGATTCTACACGTCAGAGTCCGTTTACAGGTCTTGGGGAGTACCACTGCACATGTGGAAAAAGTTGGATTAAGCCTTTCAGGGATCCAGAGGGTAGCTGCGCAAAATCGGATAGCAGCATCAGTTGGAGCAGAAGACTACAAGTTTGAAAATGAACAAAATCTGGTGGTGTGGCGTTATAAAGAAGTGAGCTTAACTGGGTTAAGTTAAATCAAAGACCTTTTAAGACCTTTTTAATACCACAGTGTGAAATTTAATACCTGTATCACAATCATACCAGCCAAACTATGAACGTATGATGGAAATTATGAATGAATTACTTATTATATTGTATTTTTCAGTACCTCCCAGCAGTGTATAACAATAATTGCTAATGATATAATTAATAAAATTAACACAACCTGGACGTGGATAAGCTGCATAAAATAGTTTGATAGATGAACCAATGAAAAATGATTTTACTGAAGCCTTTGCTAAAAAAAAAAGTGACATGAGCTAGTGAGCTTCCTAGCTGTTGTAGCTAATTGACGCTTCACCGAAAAAAAAAAAAAATCCCACTTTTATTTTAGTGTCATGTTTAGTCTGAACACTAACATTACTGCCTACAGAAGGCAAGAGAGGACTTAACAGTTTTGTAAATTAAATTTAACACTTTTTATACCTTCCAAAGACTTTTTATTTTTCTTAACTTTTTCTTAAGACCTGCAGTTACCCTGTTAGCAGATTCGTGCGGCTCCTCATCTCTGCTCGAAGCTAACATGACATTAGCCATAGCTTTGTGCATCTCACGTCACTTATCCGGTCACAGACGGTCGTTTCAAAACACCCGCCGTTTCTCCGAAGGTATTTCAAGAGTCCAAAAAGACTCTTCTAACCATCTGAATGAAAAAAAAAAATGTTTTGTCTGCCTAATGATTCAAAAAAAAAAAAAATTAAAAAAAAAATTTTTTTTACCCGTTTCCCAAGTGCTGTGTGTTCCCGAATCAAAACAAAGATGTCAGCGGTGGTTAATGTAGGCGGCAGGTTTTAACGAAGAAGGAGATGGCATGAGCTGAAAGAAGAAGCTCTGTCTGCTTCTGCCGTGTCTATTATAACCTTTTATTTTATTTATTTATTTTTACCCTGACAGTGTTACAGCAGTGCGATGCTATATCAGTGGCGTACTCTGAAATTTCCCGTGCTGCTGTCACTGCCTTACAGGTACATGCGGCACGTGCTGTATGACCCAACGAAAACGCAGGCTCCCTGACGAGAAACGCGCCCGTGACACAGAGACTTTGGCGTAAAAGATAAAAACCGCGCTTCGAGCCCGATAGGTCACCTTATTGTCAAAAGCGCAGCCATAAGGAAGACGTGAATACGATCTTCGGGTAGACGAATTAATGCAGGTGATTTGAACGAACGCCATTTATCCACAAGATGGTGCCATTACATAAATGTTGGGGCTCTGTCTGCTCAATTTCACTACATCCGCGATACTGTATATCTTGGTTATAATACATTTTAAACAAAGTACAATGTATTCGTTAATCTTGTGATTTTATTTGAGATGAGTCCATAAGTGAATCTGAACAAGCGGCCTCATATTCAGGCCCCTTCACTTATTGCAACCTTAATTGTGTTGTAAATTCATTTAAAATGCTTTAAACTGAACTTTTTGGGAAGTTGTTCGCACACACAATAACCCATAATGACAAAGCAAAAATATGTATTCTAGAAATGTTTGTAAATCTATTTTAAAAAACCCAATTTGTAGAGTGCCAGACTTGGGGTCTGAATACTTGCAGAAGCCTCTTTGCTCACTAGTATAAGAGTGAAATCTTACACTGATTACATTTCTTCATCAAGTGGTCTACTCTTTGTCACTTTAACACACTGGCAAGTATTATCTTTGGATCATAATCACTGTGCTAGTTTTGATAAAAGATATTGTTACAAGTATGAAAGGAAAAACACTTAAATATTTCCAAAACTTGGAATTTTTATTTACAGTTCAATTCAGTCACATGCAACATTTTCTTAAAATGAATAAACATGAAATTAGCAAAAAACAAGAAAAGAAAAATGCATATTATTTTCTCAAAAAAAAAGCAATATACAAAAATAGAGCTTACAAATACTGTACAGCAATTGTCTTCAAAAATATTCTGCTGCAGAATTCTTAGTTTTACAAACAATGTCTGTGAGAGTCCACAAACATAATCAGTGTTAACAAAAAAAGGGGTTGTGAGGGCAGAGGGTATAGTCAGGTACACTGGTAAAGGTGGGAGGGTTTGTTTGGACTAAGTGGGGGAAGTTATTTGTGAGTCGGAAGGGTACTACGAAAGCTACGGAGGAATAAATAACACATCGTACAACACAAGAAGAAGTTAACTTAGGGAGGCAGTGAGAGAATCCTAAATGGTCTGATTGCTAAAAACAACCATGGCAATATAATGAACCCCCCCCCTCATCTATAAGGGAAAGTGTATCAATCTTCTATTTTTGTTTTTTAATAAAACAGTAGAGTTTTGTCGTATTCTGCCCAAACACTGTCTTCCATCAAATGCTGTGCCCTGAAAGAACAGTCCTATAAGTGACTGATGATGGAATTAATTCAGACGCAGCGCTGACGTCAACGGGGATTTCACTGGTGGGAAGCCATCCATTACTATATTCATGACTGGCTCATAATCCTTCATTCCTTTCTCTCTTTTTTTTTTTTTTTGGCCATTATCTGACAGAGACTCTGCCCTCTTGTTCTTTTCTTTTCAAAAAGCAGGACCTTCTTTCTTGGTGGCTCGGACTTCAATTTGGGTTGGCACTTTGTTTGAAGTGGGATTAGGACGGCACACAGGAGGGAAACGGGGAAGTGTAGGTGGAAAGGCTAAAAGTGTTTATAATCAAACACAACACTTAAGATGGCCAAATGGCAGGAAGTGTTCAGCTGCCATTTAGTTTATATGAAGGAGCATTTCTTGTGCACCTTATGTATAAATACACAACTACTGACACTACTGTCTATATACATTTAACAATGGTGATATCAGTGGCTACCTGACAATGCAATAAAGCATGCTTTCACATTAAGTCTCCTAATTTTCTTTTCTGTCTCTCATTAACCATACATTCAAAAAGAAAACCGCTAGCCGGAACAAAGCTTTAAGACTTGTGTTACTAGCACTGAGCTACCAAATATGTCATCTTTCGGGGACAGTGGCAGAATTAGTAGTCGACTTATAGTTTAATCAGTGAGGTTTCGGGGAATAATTTATGACCAAGAATGTTTGGTCTCACTTTGTAACATCTGCAGTGAGATATGTGTTATATGAAACAGTCAGAGCCTCTTCATAATCAAAGACTAAGAAGCGAGAAGGTACCGAATACCATACATAACGCAACATAGCTTAGGCTGCATATTTTATTCAACATAAAACCACAACCTTTTCAGTGATAGGCCAGATGATGTACTTCAATCACGAATTAAATCATCAATTCACTAGAGTGAAGAGGTTGTGATATTGCTAATCAACATGGTATTGTTTAGTTTTATTTTTTTTAAATGATTGAGGCAGTTTTTGTTCAAATAGGGGTAATGCGGACGAAATGTTTCTTTGAATTTTAGTTTGAAGTGTTAATAGTCTTTTCATCAGTGGTAGTGTAGCACTGCATAATATATGGGGATCGGAGTTCTTCTAGGGCATGTAAAAACGAACTGAAACGCTACACACAGGACAGAGAAATCCTGCTTTTGCTCTCATCTAAACGTTGACATTTTTCACCTTGCTGCATGCTCTGACCCCATTGAAAAGGTCGTCACTGTGGGGTGCGGGCAGACATTCAACAGAGATGAAACATTCAAACCACAGAGATGAGAGTAACAATGCTTTTCTGCCACGGAGGGTGAAACACATTGTCACTTGTCAAACCGCCCATGTGTTGGGAACCTGCGCAACGCTGTCCATGACAGTGTTTGGTGTTAGACAATAAAACCTAATGGGGAATAAAGTGTGGTAAAGGCAGTAATTATTTTTACTGTTTAAATCTGAGGCTTTGTATATTCACAAAGATATTTGAAGACTTTGAGTTATAGATGGAAATTAGATTTTGGTGTCCTTCTCCATTTATCAGAATTCAAAATAAAAGCCTTTTTGGTTGTTTTTGTTCCTTTTTTAAGTAGTGGGACAACTCTTATTTATTTGATTTTATTTTACTTGGATCACAGATTGTGCCTTTAAAACTAATGTACGATTGTCATTGGACAATACATGTCACAGGTAAAAGACAATCTCCAACTTATCTTGGGTCCATCACTGTGAAGCACAGCTTTTTTTTTTTTAGCCCCCTTTTACATCAGCACATTTCCCCACCCACAACACATTTATCAAAAGCAGCTAAAAAGAGATGAGGACAAAAAAAACATACACAAAAGCGGGGCTCAGAGTTACTGTATGTGTTGCACAACACAAAAAGCACCCTGTACCGTACAGAAAGAGAGAGAGAGAGAGAGGCGAAAGCACCAGAATACTGCAGCCAAAAAGCTGAACTACCCTGTATGTGTGAGTGTATGAATGAAAATGCTGCTTCATTACAACCTGCTGACCACCAACTCTCTGGCAGCCCAGGCAGGGGGGAGGCTTGTGCCCGTCCCTCTGTGCATGTAGATGTGTTTTACAAAGTAGTGTGTATCTTAACCAGAAGATATGCTGAGGGCAGTACTTGTGATGCAGGTGTCAATCCGCTAACTCATTCACTCAATGTAGTTGTACCAAAAAATTATAATAAATAAAAAATTAAAAAAAATAGAAATGCTCTACTGGGGTAGAAGCAAAGATAACTGGAACTGTGTACGCAGCACATTTTAAGTAGGAGTTCATTCTGATCTCATCCTAAAATGAATTGTCAATCACTTTCTTGCAGAATATGTGATGCTAGTTTAATATAAATCAAAATAACAGTTTGACATTAGTTGCTTTGTTTTGTGAAGTGTCTCAAGCCATCGTAACATTCACACAGCTCAGCTTCAATAAAAATAAAACGATGCGGTTGCAGAGCAAGATAAAACTGGAACATTTATGTTATTTTATAGATTTTTAATATCGCCTCATTACTGGTGTTTGTTTTGTAAACAGTTTTATAGACAATGCAGGTTATACACACTAATACTGCTTAGATAAACACAGTAGTTGAAGTAGGTAATTTGAAATGTTGATTTTCTGTTGGAGAGGTCCTGAAATATTTTTCCAAAAAGAAGAAAAGAAAAGAAAAGAAAGATCTTGAGTATTCCTGGGGTGACAGCAGCATGTAGCCTGCGTTTGCCTAATAGCACTCGTATGTAGAGGAAGTTACCCGGTAAATTCATTTAATGAAAATATAAATTTGTTCACTGTATCACCTTTCTGTTTTGACAGAGTAGTAAAAAATGATAATAACAGTAACATTGTTATGAATGACAACAGGTGATGAGGGAACAAATTCTATAGGCTTTACATAAAGTGTGTCAGAGTTAATGTTTGTGTGTAAAATTCTGGCTTTCAACACATTCAAACCTTTCACATTTAGTCAGACGTAAAGTCTTCGAGGTTGCTTTGAGGTTATTATTTCATGTGTGAGCAATTTGAACAGAAACTATTGTCCAAATTTCCTGACATCTTCCGACGTAAGTATTGTTGTCCCTTTGAGATATATATTGTTTTTTTTTGTTTAAAAATCAAAGTTTACTAATTAAAAATGAAAACCCATGTGGTTTTGCACTGTGCACAGAAATAATAGTTAATGATAAAAATATAAAACATGACCTTGCTACTACGATCACAAGCAATTAAGGTTTGACTTCTCATAAAGTGCTTGTTAAAAAAAAAAAAAAAAAAAATTTTTTTGTGTATTGTAGTTCTTGGCTTTTATGTTTTTTTTCATCCTGGTCTTTAGCTGGTGTCCCCAGAAAAGTGCTTTGGTTGTGAAAAAGTTATCGACCAAATCATGGCCAAGACAGGAGACTTTTTCTAGATCAACTCTTCTTCATTGTCCGCGAAAAGAAAAACAGGAAAACAGTTGATTATCAGTCAGAACTGATAAAGAAATCCTTTTGTGAACCAATGCAAAGATTAAAGAGCTGACGATGGCTGCCGATTCACTGTTTTTGTGAGTATCTGCGCAGTAACTCCAGTTTCTCCATCTGTCCACAGACTCATACCATAGCGGACCTGTACAGGTGAGAGTATGAGTGATGGGATGTGTGTGTTTGTGTGTCTGTAGTGTACTGCTTGAGATGGTTTGAGTCTGCTACACCAGGTTCTCGATGCCAGGCAGAGGCTGCTGTATTGGCACAGCGGGATCTGTGCTGCCAGCCTGCTGGGCGAGCTGCAAGACGGGCATGTTGCACAGCGGGCACACTTTCCTCACCTCCAACCACTTAATGAGGCACCTGGGAGGGAAAAAAAAGGCACAACAGGGACAGAGTTAAGGCAAGGAAGACAGAGATAAGCAGAGGCATCAGAAAATGGAAACTTGGTTTAACTTAAGGCTCAAAGGTTAATCAAAGTCGCTATTCTAGTTTATATACACAGTAAGAACACAGATTACATTAAGTGACTTGTGATAACCAACACTTGCACTTGCTTGTGAGCTTGGCAGTATAGTGCATAAAGGTTAAGATGGAAGCATAGTATTTAACCATAAATCAATGTATAATAGTATTCTTTGATAATTTGATGAATTTAGCATATAAACGTATTGTACTGGCACATATAGACCGGTGACAAATTAAAGGAAAAAACCTGGCTCGAGGCTTACTTTACGTTTTACTTGTTTCATTCACCACGTGAGTGGTAAATTTTTTACAGAATCTAATGAAGGTTCTAGGGTCCTTCACAACGTTATAGTGGTCATTGTGGACGTTCTCAGAATCATTTAGGATGTCTTAGAGGTCGATAGGAAGGTTGTAAAAGTCCTTTAGGTTGTTCTAGGGGTTGTTTAAAAGATTTAAGAGGTTCTAGAGGTCCTCTAGGTGTTTCTAAGGGTCTTCTGAAGGATCTAACATCGACATGTAGTTTTTGAAGTTTTAGAGGTCGATGACAAGACTCTAGAGATCCTTCAGAAGGTTCAGGGGGATGTTAGGAGGTTGTAGTGGCCATTGAAGAGGTTCTACAGGTCATATAAGAGTTTCTAGGAGTCTTTTGGAGGTTTTAGTCGTCCTTTAAGACGTCCTAGTAGTTCTTGAGGAGGTTTCTAGTGGGCCTTTAGGGGATTTTAGGGGTCCTCTAAGTGGTTAAACACCTATGTGAGATTTTGCAGTGATGTGCTCCCTGCCACCATCAGCAAAAAACACCATTTGAGGGAATGACCTTTGGAAGAAGGCTGTTCATTCCTCCCTAAGAGTTTAATACACTTGAAAAATTTATGACAAAGAGCACTGAAGATGTTCTGGAGGCTCGTGGTGGAACATCCCATCGTCCCCCATTTGTATGTCAGCTGATAAGTAACAAAAGCTTTCACCAAAGGAATGCCAAAGATATGTTTGCAATCATTTTGCGAAACTGTGCAGCTATTACAAAGTTTAAAGCGCTGACAAATCTGTCTTTCACACACACACACATTTTTTTTTTAAACTAAGGTCAGGGGACTTTTAAACATTTTTCATCATTTTCTTTTTAAGAAATGTACATATATTGTGCATGGCATTTTGCATTTTTCAAATATTGATATTGTTATCAACATATAAAATCCAGTCTCAGTGGCTCTCTAATACAGATGGAAAGCAGAGAAGGGTTTTACAATGCAGGAGGGGTTTGATTTCCTTTGGATGTTTATTTATTTTTCCCACCATAAATACATATTATTATATGAATCCACTGTAAAAGGCCAAGAATCCAAGCTCACCACAGCCTGTGCTATCTGTGAAGAACTACAGACCTCTACAGCCACTTTCCAAATCTACAGGAGGTGATTGTTTCATGATCACAAAATAGATTTACAGCTATTCAGGTTCAGCACTTAGTAGCTGTGCACATATTGCAGTTAAATATGCTCCACACACACACACACACACACACACACACACACACACACACACACACACACACACACACACACACACACACACACACACACACACACACACACACACACACACACACACACACACACACACACACACATTCATTCTACAAACACACTAATAAAGTGGCATGAGGTCAAACATTAGGGGATGTAGAGCTGAAATGTCAATTGTCAATTGACAATCATTTCATTTCACGTATTTTTTTCAAACCCAAATTTCAAGCATTGTGTTATTCCAGCTTCACCAGTGTGGGGATTTGCTGCTTTAGTCTGTTTGATATCATTGTTATTTGAATATCTTTGATATATATGGTTGTGGACTGGTGATCAGATAAAAGAGGCATTTTGAAGACGTCACCTTGGATTTTCCACTTTTTTTATAATGTAGCTGTCTATATGAGTTAATCAAACTTGAGTTGTGACTTCCGAAAGCATGTGGGACATGAGCATTAAATGGACTTGGGGACATGCACACATCGTATATTATTCATGAATGTACTGTTTTCTGTGTTTCTAAGTATGAGAAGATAGTATGGTCTTCACTGCTGAATTTTTATTTGGCAGTGGTCTGCTTGGAATGTCTGTTTTCTCTGTAAATCAACATGGCTTTACTTGCACAGACTATAAAAGGAGTGTTTATACTGTGGCTTTAGTGAGTGGTGACCACTCTTGCTGCAACTGGGGGAAAAAAAACTAGGCCAAGGGAGGTGTCGTGCTGATATAAACAACTCAGTTGAAATGGTCAGGGCGCAGGGGGAGGTGTGGGATAAAGTTGGCTCATGCAATCTATCATGTCCCGTGTAGTTCTTCACGTCATACACACTTGGCTTTATATATAATTATGAACTTTGTTATTTTTGTCTTACACACTAACACCTCTTTCTTTGTTTTTTAATTTGTGTGTGCGCGCGTGTGTGCGTGTGCATGAGACTAAACAAAACCTTCTACTTACTTCCTATGAAAGGCATGTTTACATGGACAAATCCCCAGCTCGTCTTTCTGTTTGAACTCCTCCAGGCACACTGCACATATCTGAAAGGGAGACCGTAAATTAGAGATATTTTCTGAGGAAGGCAATGCAACAACTTCAAATATGTTGGACGTTCTCCGGTGTTTCGGGTTTGGTTCTTTCAATCTTAATTTGAGTTTTATGTTGTTGGATTGGAAACAAACTATCGCAACAGCAAAAGTCAAAAACACATGGAGAAATACAACTGGCCGATATCTGCAAAAAAATTTGAAACAAACAACGGAACAGTCACTGACCACCTCTGTTCTGTTATATAACTCTGACTTAACTTACACTGGGGACTTGTTCAGTTAGTTCTTTTAGTGGCAACGTTTTTTCTTTCCTTCAAAAGAAAAACTTTTATAGATCACTGTGATGGAGTTAAAAGACCAACTAAGATTTTGTTTCCAAGTGTTAGAAAGACTGAAAGATTTGTAAAAATTAAGAACCTCAGCAGCGAACCACACCACATGGACATCCAAGCCAATCTGGGACAACTGGTACATATTAAAAGCATAATCTTTGGATGCAAAAGAGAATAACAGGTTTTTATGGGCTTTCTTCATTGGCTTTATACCAAATTCTATGACCTCAGGGCTTCTAGTTTTTGTCAGTTTTGTCCAATATCCCTGTCTGGTGATTTTTCCAGGGTAATTGTGGAAATCCTAGTGGACGGGTTGTGGTTGTTTGCCTTTGTTTTAAACAAATAAATGCTCAAGTATGACACTAACAGGTTATGACCTACCTAACTGTTTTGGCCATGTGGGACATGTTTTTTCATGAAAATCTAGGGTAAAATATGTAAGAGAGATCCTTGTCAGCTGCCAATTTGTCTAATTTTGGAAATTCAGTTTGCCTTCATACTGTCATAGCAGGTTCTCATGAATTTTTCTGGATGTGAAATGTATTCGCACTGGTGAATTCCCAGGATGTACTGAAGAAATCATAAGTGCAAAGCTTATTCATCACATCTTTCCAGTAGAAGAACAATACACCAAAAGTCAGTGGTCTAATAAATAAAATATGACTCAGTACTGAAAGCTACTACAAAAGCTACTACACCTTTCAGGACCTGCATCAATCAAGGTAACGAAACATTCTGCCCTCTGATTGGACTCTGCTTTGTGATTGGATTGTCATTGTCCAATCAGATTGAGGTGTAAAGACAGGGTCAAAATTCGTACATGTAACTTTAGCGTTACACACAGTGTGGGAACTTTGAGCGCTGAGTTTTATATGATGTTCACAAAAGCACTTCTTTTTTCACAGTGTCTTTGTGTAACCTCCCCACTGATATCGTTTGTTCACACATTTTATTCACAGTCCCTTTTTTTTTCTTCTTACAAATACAAATTTTTTCTACACATCAACAAACTTAAATTTCTCATGCAGATTTATTTTACAGGTTTACAAAGGTTAATTTACAACTAAAAACTTTGGAATTGTTTTTGAACATCACTTTACAAGCTCAAAATCTTTTCGAACCTACTTTGAGCCCCTAAGTTTCTCCTTCTAGAAATACCCATCATGTATCAAAAGTGACTGTTTCTTATCAGTGCAATCAAAGTTTTGCCCAGTCAGAATCCAGAGCCAATGACTATAGGCAGGGTTGGCGCACATAGACTGCTAAATCAAGACACTTGGGGCCTCAAATTCCCTCGCTCCCACTGGCTTAACAGCCATATCACTGGGATATTCCACAAATCTGCATGTTAATCTTGTTCTTCACTATACCATCAGTTCAGAGTTTCCTTTGCTAGAGGACAACTGCCAGGGCTTCTGTCTTTACCTGCCACCTGAACATTCCCTCTTTATGTATCAACACCAATGTATGAATGCCCGAGGAAGACATATCACACCAAGTACTATAAGAATAAGTACATCTCAGTATATCCAAGTGAAACCATTCGTTGGCAAGTGAAAAGAAGTGGATGACTGCAACAGGTACAGTCCTAGTTGAATTTATTGGCAGCCCTGAATTTTAAGTACAGAGTAAAGAATATCTTCAGAAATAAGTGCAAATTAACCAATTTTGTATGATCAGAATATTATATAAAATGTCTAAAGTTACTAAACATGTAAGACAAAAAAAATGCTAGTGAAATAAAAAATACAACATAAAATGTACACTTGACACAATTATTGGCACCATCTTGATGAATTTAAATAAGTTCCTCAAAAAATAAATAAAATTCCCCTGTGCTCTATTTTCACTGTTCACATGACCGGAGTCAACCAATGAATGATAATTAACCAAATAAATTTGCATTTAATTCTGAAGATATTCTCAACTCTGTACTTAAAATTCTGGGGTGCCAATAATTTCAACCAGGACTGTATAATGTAGGTAGCACAAAGCTGACTATCCCTTCTCCAGACCAATACTCAGTACTAGAATAAGCAATGACAAGGACGGTATGTTACAGTATGCATATGGAACTGGACTTTTCAATTTGTGAGAAAACAGGCAAAAATTAGTAAGTCCACACAGTATTCCCATCACTAAACTTCTTCCAACCAGGGGGTAAAACTTCCATGAAGAGGGTTTTAATTTGGCAAACTGTTTTTTTGGCTGTCTAACCCTGCAACTATTACTCCTTTTAGCCACACAGATTTTCTTTTTCTCACGGGGGGTGGAAGGACAAGTGAGGATGAAAAGAACAGCATGCGGGCTCTTAGCTTTCTATCCTGAGGATTTTTGGATGCAGAACAATCCTCTGTTAAGATGTCTGCTTTGCTCTCTATTGGTGAATAGATCAATGTTTTTGTCCTTTCCAGTGCCTTGTCTGCTTTGTCTGCTTTGTCACAGACAGTTGAGATCCAGCACCCTTCACCAACTTTTGACAGAAACTCTTTTTTCCTGATTAAGTCAATTAATCCTGTAAGCTTTAGTTAAAGACGCCATGCAAAAAAGATGGACTTAATTTTATGGAAAAACATTACGAAATCATGGATTTGGTCAAAGAAATAATGTTAACCTGTGCCTGTGAAGACTAATATGTTTCAAGATTTATGGTTCATTCTAAAGACAAATCAATATGTTGTCTGATGTCAAACATAAAATATGTGGTACAAATTAGTTACTTAACAAATGTTGAGCAGAAATGTGTTGAAAAAAGCTTGATCCAAAAGAGCTAAGCAACAGAACAAGATTAAAGTAAGAGTGAAAAGAAGAAAAGAACCAAGGCTCAAAATAATCCTCAAAGGCAATTTGTGACCAGAATAGGCGCCAGTTAACCTAAGTGAGTATGTATTCAGACCAACAGGCCCTTCTCTCTCTGGAGCTCTAGTGATGAGGACACGTTGCCTGGCACCTTGGCAACACTCAGTCCCAAACACTTTCCTATTACTTTATGTTGTATAAAGAACAATTTCCAAGTAAATTAATACAGAGTGCTTCTCATTTTCTCTATCTACAGATCTGCATCTCTCTGCTTCCATTTTGGTCTTTCCAGACACATATTTCTGCCTACAGAACATTTATGAAACTCAGGCCTGCAAGAAAGGGAAAACTCCTGAAAGCTTTGGAAAGGCTCACATGAATCTGCACTAATGTTACCTTCTGGTCAAAGATGCTATAAATACAAAATTCCATAAGTTCTGTAATGTTGACACATGGACACTGTCCAACAACAGACAATTGGCCAAAGTCCCTTATTATTGACAGAAAATAATACTAGTAAGCATGAATGACGTATTGGATGTCGTCCTGGACTTTTACACGATAAAAAACAATACAATAAACTCTTCACAAAACATCAGTCTAAAAATGAATATTTACAGTAGGCACAATTGTCAATATAGAGCACGGAGATACAAGTGGCAGCCATTTCCTAATTATATTATGGCATAAATATTAACAGACCTTTAATCTAATCTAATACCAAAAACACTGTCAGCATTGAACCAGTTACATTATCAAAAAGAAAAACAGCAGACAACGATTACACTGGACTTTAAAATGCCAGATATGATTACTTTACAAAAGGTATTAAGTGTGAAATTATCACCTCTAGCTCATATGCATAGAGATACAAAACAACAGAATCAATTACCCTTGTGAAACCTAACACGTGAAATTAAAATGTGTGTGAAACTTTGATAGTTACTCTAAAATTATAACAAAGCAAATCCTGTAACATGTCATAGAAGATTTGAGGCTAATCAGAGAATATTATACCAAGGCCACAACAGGACACCTCTTTCCCAGATGGTGCAACGTAACATGTACATTGGCTTCCCTTTTTAAAAGACTTTGTGTTGTAGATTTAAATGTAAATGGGCAAAATTGTGAGTCTGCCCATCAATGTTCACTCAATAACCCATAATGACAAAGTGAAAACATGTTTTTAGAATTTTTTGCAAATTTATTAAAAATCAATAACTCATTCATCTCTGCAGAGGACGTTTGAATTTCTGTTAGAGTGATCATTGGGCTCTTGGTCACCACTTTTCCGTTCCTGCATGGTTACTCAGTTTGGCCGGACGGCCAACTCTAGGAAGAGTCCTGGTTGTTCCAAACTTCTTCCATTTTACAATTACTGAGGCCACTCAGAGCAACACTCTGCGCTTTAGAAACGGTTTTATCCCCTTCTCCTGATCTATGCCTCACCACAATTTTATCACGGAGGTCTACAGAGAGTTCCGTGGATATCATGGCTTGGTTTTTGTCCTGACATGTAGTTGAATTGTGGGATCTTTTATATGCAGGTGTGCGCCTTTCTAAACTATGCCTAATCAATTCAGTTTGCCACAGGTGGACTACAGTCAAGTTCTAGACACATCTCAAGGATTATTAAAGCAAACAGGACGTACCTGACCACAATGTGAACAGCCACGGCAAATTTCTGAAACATGTTGCCACTTTGTCATCGTGGGTTATCGAGTGTAGACTGATAGGCAAAAACAGCTATTTTATCAATTCAAAATTCAACACAACGTTCTGAATCCACTATAAATTTCATTACACATTCTTGTCCTTTTACAACACAACTTTCCACTGGGATATATTGTATTATGATTAATCTTTTATGTGTAATTCTACATCAGTCCATGTCTTTTTCTTTTCTTTACATTAGCTTTATAAGCTTTTCTATAAGTATATAAATAAATGTAATTGTAGTAGATACTGACATTTTTAAATGTAATTATTTATGTGTAGTGTAATCACAGACTTAGTAAATATTTAGACTAAAACACTTCATTAAAGACCATTTTTATTGCCGCATACCACATACTGATTATTTTCTGAAATTGATGATCTAAAGCATATTCCACCACTGGATGCTGCCTTTTAAGCTCTCCTTCATCCTCAAAATTATAGGTGTTAGTCCTAGCAGCTGTTAACATAATGATCTGCTGCCTTAGTAAAACAGACACTAATTACACTACGACTATAAGTGCAAACTGAATGAAAGAAACACCACATTTACTCTGCTCATTTGTATACATAAACCACAGACCACCACAATCAGTTGAATATTACTGTCATCCTATAAACAGCATTGTAGTTTTTATAGGTTATTAGAGAGCTGGGGCAAGGGTGTCTGAGAATGTGCATGTGCCAACTGTTTACACACATGTACATTTGTGTGTAACTGCAACTGTAAAAAATAGGCTAAAAAAGTATAGTTGGTGTTAAATTATAATTTTCTTCACAAGAACAGCGGCATATAGCAGCAACTGTAAACTTTGATGCCATATTGCATGACATGAATTCTTTACAACACTATTCTTTACACACAAGAAATGGGAGAGTTAAGATATGGGTCAAACTCATACTAAAAAAAGAGCCCTCATCTAGGACTAGGACATCTGGTCAGGTTACACATCATACAAACTTGAACATGACTTGAGCAGTAAACTGATCCCATATTATTACCTCTAATCTAGATATTCCATTAAAATGCTGAGATTGAATCTCTGCAACACAGTCTACAGTATATTCATGTCTCCAGTATGATCCTTTGGTGTCTTTAAAACTGGGTCATCTATCCAGGCTAGTGTGTGTATGTGTGTGTGTGTGTGTGTGTGTGTGTCTGTCTGTCTGTGTGTATATTATTGTCCTTAAACAAACACAGCTTGGTTATTCTATCATGGACTTTCCGATGCTTTCTCTCAGTTTCGAAACAAACAATAAAAGCCTGAAGCCTGATGGAACACTGGGAAATTCCAACGCTGCTGACAATAAACTGTTTAGGCCCATGCTAAATCACACATGAAGATGCTATTGTTACCATTTCATTTGCAGTGCAGTGTTAAAGGGATGGTGCTCTTGGCCTGAGGACTACCATTTCTCCACTGCAAAGCCAGTGCTATGGCTTTACATGCTGTTCGCTGCTTGTAATTTTCTAACCAAGCTGAGCTGATATACAATATTATGTAATAACGGGACACTCCCGACCACTATGACGTAACCACAACATGGTAGTTTTCTCATGACAGTGTGTCACATAAGATTTGCTCAATATTAAATGACAGACAATGTGTACCCGTGAAACACTCCAAAACAGATGGACACACATTCTCGAAAACCCAGAGGTGTACTGCGCAGATAGCCCAAACATGACCATGTGTCCTGTGAAGTTCAGACACAGCAAGTGCGTTTGCTCCTAGTGAACATTACATAGTAGTACCTTATACATTTGGAACTTTTCACTGTCCATCTTGAATTTAAGGACCTTTATGATCGTGATATATAAATTAGCCCTTCAGAGTCTTCGTACTTTATTTTAAATCAATCTAGGGACCAGTGCATTATGGGTTTCCATGTAACTGCACAACCAAGAGGATAAAAGTACAAAAAGGATAACTTAAGTATATAGTACATCGTGGCTGGGGCATTGTTAAAATTAAATAGCACATGATTGGTTAGTCCAAAATTGGGTGATATAACAGTACAGTGAGTACTTGTCAGTTTACATTACAGAATGTTCTTCCCACCAGATACTCCCTGTGTTAAAGAGAACAATTCTTGGTATTAATAAGGTCATCAACTGATAATAACTGAACAAACAGGATGAGTGCTTACCTCATGCAAATTTAGCTCTTTGACTTTTTCCTTCTGAATGACCTAAGAGGGATAATAAGAAATAAAGACAGATTAGTCACTGGTTGACACTAACACTGTAATACGATCACAGAAAGCAGTACCTCTGGAAATACAGTAAAAAGACTTAACTGTTAAAAATTAGTGTGTGATGAAATATCAACCAGTCACCCTGAATGAAGCAGATTTACAATAAAATATCTGCTGGTTTCCATGTCTGCACATGTCTGCTATATGAGCTTGATGGTCTTACATAACCCACAGAGGACCTGGACAACTTAATATTCTTAGCTGGCAGATAGTAATATACGTAAGGAGACAAATAAAAGAGTTAGTGATCACTGTACTGCACCTACTGTGCCAGTTTCTGCGTATGTGTGTCAGCACGCATGTGTTTAAGTTAGATATGTCTGGTTGTTTTTGTACACTGGTATTACATAATTGAAGGACATGAGCATCATGTTTATGCCCTACATTACGCCCCCCTCACTGGCTTTGCGGCTATACTCTGCTGACACACTCAGCCCCAACCAACTGTGAACCTGATTTTTTTAAGATGAGCCACTTGCTTCCTTTCAGCTCAAGTTAGGCCTGGGCGATTAACCAATTTTTATTTTCAATTACGATTTTGGCTTCCGACCACTACAAAAACAAGATCATCCATATTAAATTATTATTGCGTCACTGTTGCACATTGATGCTTTGCAACCCTTTGGAGTGGTGCGCTTTTGCCCCTCCCTAAAAGCCCAAACTCACTCTCAGCCACACTGTGGCATGTTTAGTTGACAGAAAGAGAGCCTAAGGTCAACAAGAAAGGTAAAATAAATTCAGTTGTTTGGAAACACTTTGGTTTCAAGTAGTCTGATGAGGAACAACAACAAATACTGTGCAAGATTTGTTACACGGTGGTGTCTGCACAACAAGGTAATATGGCCAATTTGTTTAATAATCTGAAATTCTATCTCAAATTGGTCTCCCTAACAAAAGGCATGTGCCCAGTTTGCACTGTTAGCAACCAGGGATTCAGGAAACTGGTAAACACTCTGGCCAAGTTCTACAGGATGTCATCTGGTCACCATTACACCAGAGCCGCACTTCCTGCCCTGTATAATAAATGTGTCGAGGAAGTTTTGCGCATCTCTGAAACCAGACCATGTAAACAGTCCGTAGTTTCTAGCTAAAACCTTTAAGAGATTACATTACCAAAATCAAGCTGCCCTACCAGCATTTGCCATGTTGACCTAAATCAATTTTATTTAACCTGATACTGTAGTTGAACATTTATTTTTTGTTACTTCTATACCATGATAGTGGGCCAGCCTTTAATTTCCTTGGACTGAGTCACTGACTGGAATATGTTGAATATAGTTTACCAAATGGTGAAAATAGATTTAGTAGTTTTCAGTAGGTTGTGGAAGTGCTGTACAACAGAGTTGGTCTTTTATTTTTTTTAATATATATTTATATATTATATATTATTTATCTTGTTTACCATGTTTTTTACATTTATTTTTTATTTTTCAGTTGAATTATATTTAAAGATCAAAGAAATCCACTGTTAAAAAGACAAGTTTTTTTTTTCAAAGTTCAGTAAATGCATGATGTTTCCAAAGTCAATGAGTAATTATGTTAAATAATCCTGATCTCCATATTGACGTAAATAATTGACAAATCCCCAAAAACCTGTAAATAATTTAAAATTGAGCAGCATAACCCTCGAAAAATACCTGCAGCTGCACCAAGACTCAGCAAATTAATTCACGTCCCAGCTGAATGCACATTTAGGGACCAGAGGGGATCTTTCTGATTTTCTCCACACAAGTATATATACAGTACTCTCACACTTAATTTATTCTAGACAATAGGTCATGTATGATTTCAAATTTCCAAATTGCATTGTATGTATGTGTTTGTGTGTGTGTCACTGAAGTGCTTACTTGTTTGTATGCATATAACTCTTTGTGCGCCTGGTGCCGTAACCTGGGGAAACGTAAAGACAAAACATCTTTCTGATTAGTAGATGACCTTCCCCAACTGACTACACAACAGAGCCAAACTATCCATACATCCTGGAAAAAGAGAGATAAACAACAAACATGGATGTAATTTCCTTATAAATACTTGCCTTTGGACACCAGTCTGTTCTAGTGTATCATTGTGGTACCAAATGGGTGTTAGAATTTAAAAGCAGTTCTCAGTCCATACAGAATATCATAATAATTTGGTCTACATTCTGGTACTATATTTTACAAATAATACATCTCAGGTAATCTCACAAAGAGTCGGCTAAACAAAGTGCACATTCTTGAGATAATAAGTACCCGTGTTAGAAAAGATGATTCTGCCTCAGGAAGACTTCGAACAAAACAACCGCTGAATTAACAAATTAACAAATTAACAAATTACAGAATGAAAATACAACAATAAAATGAAACTTTACTGAAACTCTGTTAAATATTTGTTTTGCTTAGTAATGCAAGAGTAAACCAAGTTACATATTAACAGGTATCGTTCTAAAAAGGCCTTAAGCCTTGGTTTCTTTTCAAAACAAACACTGAACTTCAAGTAAAATATCAACTCACAATATCACCAAAAAAAAAAAAAAAAACACTGGATCAGACATTAAAACACATTACTGTCTGTTGTTAAGGACTCTACAAAGCACAATTCAAAGTGAGAAAGAAAGAACTAACAGATAAAACCAAAGTTTACACATCAAACTCTTGGTGTATATCATCTATACATTGCTCTTGTAAATGAGAACAAAAACAAAACAACTCAGTTAATAAAGAGAGAATAGGAAGAGAACTTGATCATAACAGATTCTAGGTACTGAGAATAAGAATAAAATATGTAGAAAAAAGGAAGAGAAGTAGAGGAAGAAAGATAGGAGAAATTCATAGGTTTGTAAGATTTACCTCCATTACAAGTAACCTTAACCTCTCGCAGCAGAGTGAGAGGGATCTGTAAAACAAGCAGCACAGTCTAGGAGAGAAACTGACATTTTGAAAGAGGTCAGCAGGTAAAGGTGCAGAGACTCCCAAGGGTGGATAAGGGACCAGGTCAAGGGTGAGGGGGTCGTGAGTGACTGATGGGGATTGCTAATTGGCCCCCTGGCCCATTGTCAAAGTGGATAAGGAAAAGAGCCAGCTGAAAAATGAAAAACAGGTGTCCAAATTGACTTTCCTCTCAAAGCTATCACTCTCATGATTTGCCTGCAGTCAATGGACCACTCAAACTGTAAAATATCTGTCAGCCACCATTATAGCCCAGAATCTCCGAATGGTTCTGTCTACCTTCTGGTAGGGCATCGCACTAACAATTTATGAACACTAAACATGTCACAAACAACAGTGCTGACTGCATTGTAGACTGATCTAGGTTGTTGTTTCAACAAATGTTCTGCAGTTCTTTACAACGCACGTTTATAAACCTTTAGATAATTTTTATGACTACAGAGGGCTGCCTGCTCCTTACAGTCAGAAGCTCCCCGTGCTCAAGAAAAACTTTTCAAGCCTTCTTCATGCTGCATTGCATCTTTCACATAAGTCTGTGTGTGGACAGAGGACTCACTGATAGAGGTGGTTGAGCATTTCTGTTAGAGTCTGTCATGAGTCCAACTATATGTGCATGTTTGCCTTTTTGTTGAAATGAGGACCTGTCACCTGTCTCAGCTCTAACATGTAAATTCCTTGGTCCCTTCATTCACCTAATGGTGAAAAAAAAAAGCAGTGATGCTTACTGGATAAAAAATGTAAGACTTCTTTCAGGTGGCCTTTTGAGGTTTAAATTGAATTTTTTGGAAATGTAGCTGTCAGGCTTCCTAATTTTTTGAGTACAATATAATATGAATTTTCAGAAATTAGTCTTTGAACGGTGGTACATATGATCAAAGTAATTTTGGGCCAGTGCCTTTGGGAGACTGCATCTTTAGACGCCTTTATGGAGCAAAATCGCTCTTTTTGCCTTTAGTAAACTGGCAATCTTGACTTTAAAGTACTGAATCATGGTACTGCATCAAAGTCATAAAATGTCTCTTTACAGTTAGAAGGAATTGTAGGAACACAGTAATAGTTAACCTACTTACCATTTGCCCTGCAAGATAGGATATGACAGGGTGGCGAGGGGTGAATTTTGTTGGGAACTGCTGCTTCTCACTGTCTTAGATAAAAGATGCTGGACATTATTTCTGTTAAGTTTGTCGCTGCCAGGAGAAAACCCCTGCAGCAACAGGAGCCAGGACAATTTAATTAAACAAGTGGGGCTAAAAAGAGGGGCAAGGGAATGACTTGTAACCACCTCTACTATTCCTTAGGGGAAATAATTATTGGATTACACTCAAAGCTTAATTCGTAAAAAGGGAGTTTTAACAGGATCAATATAAATGGTTACAAACAAGAGATTTAAACCTCCAAATGAAAGCTTGATGAGTATCCAAAAGTAAATTTAATTAATGTAGGAACATAATGAGGACATTAAGGAGGTTAAGGGGCTCTTAGAAAAAAAAAAAAAAGGGGGTTATAACTAGTTTCTTTGACGCCAAGTGCCATGATCATAATAATGCAGACAAGCAGCTTTCAATCTCAGCATGATATTACTGTTTTTCCTATCAATTCAGATTATCAAGTTACCAATTATTGCATCGTAGCTACCATCTCCAAACTGTGCTGTTGAAACATTTCGCCCTTTTGTGAAATAACTATTAGCAAGACATACAAAAAAAAACACACATTTCTAAAAAGGAAAAAAAAGACAGCATTTAAAAGCCATAGTGACATGTGTCATACAGGATGTTGGATAGAAACTACATGATTAGATTAGATATTTCCTATAACTGTTTTATATAGATTTCAATTACATAACTAATTCAGGGTGCAGACATGTTTAGTTCTGACCTTCATTGCAGTCCTTCTGCTTTTTTACATTACTAGATACAAAATTGTTAAATTGGTATTAAGCCATTATATTAAAAAACATCAGTAGTTAATGTATCCTGTTTATGCATGGATATGGAAGGAGCTAGCTAGTGAAGTAGTACATGGGGACACTGCTGAATGAAAAATTCATGAGACAATGTGACCTGAAATGTACAAGGATGTGTTATGAGAACTGTTGCATAATGAAAGTCTGTAAGAATTAACATTCAGTTCTCATTATAAGTCTCAAATAAGTAGTGGTACTGGCAGTTTTTCTAGTCAGAAGAGGTGGTGTGTTCAAAGCTATTATGGTCTTCTAAGTCCAGCTGTAAAGTCTTTTCTGAACAAAGCTATGTGAATTGTAAATTTACATGTAAATTTAAAATCTGTATGAAAAGGTGAGTGTACAGAAATGGGATAACAACAGTTGGAATTTGCTTCTTAATTTGAATGTGTAAATGAATCTGAAGGACCATCAAAGACCATCAAATAATGTGTGTGGCTGATTATTTTGGTTTCTCATGTTTACTGGTTTAAAAAAATGCAACCCTCCAGACCAATTGTTTGACCTTCATTTGAAAAATATGATACATCACACTTAAATTTGACATATTTCCAATCCTCTAAACTGTAATGAAATGAAAATTCACTAGATACGCTTCCTAAAACGATAGGAAAGTGAACTTTGAACCAAGCTGCAGTGACCTTTGTGGGTGCAGCCAATCACTGTTGACCATGGCTTGAATGGATGAAAACTAATAGCCTACAACCGTACAATAACAAATTAGCCTCATATTGAGACCTATTCGCTTGGCGAAATACCAGGTTTGTAATAAAATCACTGACTCACTAAAGAAAATAGCGATCTACTGCCAGCAACATTGACTGTGTACTCAAGGTGGCGCAGTACTAAAGGGAGTGGTTAATACCACACTGATCAACACGGAACGTGCAGCAAAAGGCCCCCTTTTTTTATGCTGTAATGTGAATACACCATTATTTAGTCGCACGCATTAATTACTTCACGACAGCACTTGAGTTCACAGTCGCAGTCTGGAGGATTTGAATACTGCAACCCCAAAAACTTGCTTCTTTAAAGCAATACATACATATTTGTGTTTTCTAACCTGGCTTTTTTGGGAAGTGGCTATACATGAGCAGGAAACTGCAGTCCACACGGTTCATTCAAATCTTAAGACAACTTGTGTTGCACTACCATCAGATTCATGATTGGTTGCTCCCGTAAACAGACAATGCTGACTAGCCTAACAAAGTCCTGTATGACACTTTTTGCCACAAAGCCACACAACAAAGCAATATCATACACAGTTAAAATTTTAAATTAAGCCAAATCCAAAGTTTAAGGCTGCATTAATATTACCTTATTAAGTAGCAACAGAAGAGGAGGCTGAGGATGAAGACAAAGATGGCTGTCCCAAAAACCACAATGTAGATATTAAGGGGAAGGTTCTGGAACCCTATATTTGGCATCCTTAAATCGCAGTGCGGGATATCGGAGCTCATGGATATTCTGGATGGAGAGAGACAAATGACATACATTATATAAGTATTTCCACACACTTCAACATAATCTGTGGACAGAAAAAAACTTGGACCAATAATGAAACAGTGTTAAATGACAAAAAGGAAAATTTAAATGAGGGTAATTTAATTTCACTTTAAAAATTAGTTTTGCTTTCAATATTACAGGAACATATTTCAGGGTTTTATTTTCATTTTTGGTTGAGTTTTACTGTAAACTGTTATTGTTAGAGCTCAGTCTTTTATGAATTCAACCATAGGAAATCATAAAAGTTTCCAAAAAAACTTTCAAAAATGTGTCTCATGTCACACCTCTGTTGGCATTATTCTGAAAACAAAATTGGCACACTTTTGCTGATTTTTTGGGACGACACACTAAACCATGACAAAACAGTATTCTTTCACATTGTTGTGGATTTTATGGTGTAATGAAGACCAATGGGTAACTGTGGGCTTAGGCAAAACAGGCAGTTTTCTAGAGTGGCATTTAAGGAAGAGCAACACCATGCAAAGTGAGTCCACTCTTGGTCATGTTTGTGCACCGGATATGCAACAAAACAAGTTTTTAATTGACAGCCCTTGTGATAGGGATGTCACCTATAACAAATTTATTCCATGATGTTTACGATCTATATACACTCAGTTGCCACTTTATTACGTACACCTAACTAAAACTAATGCAGTCTAATATACTATTTCCTGCAATAAAGACTGCTTTGGTCTCCACAGACACAAGAAAACATTATAGTATTTCAATAAAAAGCCACAATAGGACAAATTTGCCTCACAAGGCTTAACAGTCTGTACAGCATGCAACATCCTCTGTCATTTGACCCTCAAATCGGATAAGGGAAAATTCCCAGCCAAAACCCTTCAACAGTAACTAGTAAAAGGAAACCCAAAAAACATACTGAACATCTCCTATAGTATTCTACGGCTCCCTTTGTTTTCCATACCCAAGGCAAGTGGCCATTCAGAGAGAGAAAGAGTTCTTTGTTTTGTTTTTATTATTTAAAAATGCACTGTTTAAGAATATATAGTGTTTATAAAAATCCCTTCTGAGCAACTGATGCACAAAAGCCAAGGCACACCAAGCATCCATTGGTCAAGTGCTCTTACTCAATATATCAAGGGGACATGACTAAACATGTCTACGCCTACTCTGAGTAGAGGGGGAGGGGAGGACAGGAATAACTTTTGCTCCTTTTGGAACCCTGTCTTGTGCCCCACCCCCCTTTGCAAACTCCAAGAGCTTCATTCCTCTACACTCCATTGCATAGTGGAAAGTTTTGTGGTTTTTAGCGTTGCCATTAAAAATCCCTTCCTGCTTATGATTACACCATTTGTTTATCACAGTCACCCAAAACCTTGCTCTCGGTTATATAAGGGGAACAGGAAGGACACCCACTTAACATTATCCACAGAAGCCTAGATATAACATTACTCTAGCCAGTATTGGCAGTCATGATGGTACCTCAATGCGGAGCACTGCTCTTGGTAAGACAACTGGCTCATGATATCGGATACCCAGGGTGAAGGATTAGTAACTTGAAGTTCTCTTTCCAGTGTATGATTCAGGATCTGGTATGCAGGAGAGGAAAAAGGATGATTGTAAATGCCCTAAACATTAGTATTGTCCAGTGCAAACTGAGTGCATGCACTGAAAGTATATATCACTGGCCAGTTTTGCTGATGCAGGGGTCAAACTAACGAGTCAAAAGACAGCGTCATCACGTCCATGAGGTTCAAACTGTGGCTTGATGACTGTGTCTAGCACTAAGGATAAATCTTTTGATGCGACAAACAGCTTATACAAGGGATGGAGCTAGTGTGCTTCCTTCATGAAATAGCAAACAGGAGTGTACTAAACCTACCAACTAATATGATGGCCATGAAAACTTTATCCAGTAGCTCCCGTTTGGGGAGAGAATTGCTGACACAGGCCAAAGGAATGAAATACCTGTGATTTTAGACAACACTCTTTTAAAAAGGGGCTATATGTAAGTTTTCTCTGCCACTGAACTTGATTTCTTGCTGGTAGCAGGTGGCAGTAATGATAGCTTGCCAAGAACTTCAGCCATCATTGCGTTTACAAGACAAGCGTTTTCAAGACAGCACTACTTCTTCATTCTCTCATGCTGAACTGAGGGCAGACTGGATGCTACAGTGACTCGCTATTGGAGAGTGACCAGACGGGCTGGGGCTAGCTAGTTAGCATTCTAACTTCAGCAAAACAAGAGCTAACAATGGCATTGCTTTCCACCGCTGGAGACAGCTGTTGGCCAGTAAAGAAAGGAAGTATGATGATGAACTCATAACGTTTCTTCTAGAGTGGTAAGTAAACAGCTGTTAATGCTAATGCTGGTTGTGTATCGAAGAAAAAAAAAAAAACTTACATATAGCCCTTTTAACACCCACAGGGCTTGCAGAGTCTATACAGTGGCAATGAAATTACAGGGAAACCCAACTGTAATCAAATTAAATGGGCACCTCCCATAAATTGAGACAATCTGGATGCAAATATGAACTCTCTCTCTTCAGGCCTGGGAAACTAAGTTCAGGTGCAGTCGTGGTTGGGAATAGTATAGCTTAAGGCTGAATGATTTATCATTTTTATATCACAATTTCCAAAGAGCATTTTCAGCTGTGGATTTCCCCAGCTAATTATCTAACAGTGGCAGACAATTTAATCAACAGTAGATAAATCATGCAATGGTGTAGAGCCAACAACTTGTTAGCACACTACTACATTTTCTTTAAAGCTGACTCTAGGTAGTTTAAAAAAAACACAATGACTGGTGTCAAGTTCGCAAGACAACCAACAACTACATCATTATATCTTATTTTTTTCATGAAGAAACACACACACACAACATATACATACCCGAGCGGCGCCTTCATACTGACGAGCAAAAAAGTCTGTATAGATCTATCACACAGGCCTTTGAGAATTGACATTACTTGTCTTTAAGAGCCTCATCAGTGGGTTGCCTCCTGTTAACTTGTTTGGACCATAGCCCTTCTTTACCTAGTTCATTAAGGTTCCATGCCAAACTCAAGCCCCTCTCCACACTCTGACTCCTCTTGGTGTCTCTCTCTTTACAGAGTCACAACAACTTCCCCCTGCTTATCTGAAAAGGTGCTCTGGAGCAAACACTTTCCCAATACATAAACACCTCTGGAGACATTTGAGACAACCACTGATAATCTATCTTACATAGTAGATAATTAAGTAAGAACAGAGGCGTCTAAGGAGTAGGCAGAGAGAACTTCTGTTATGTCTATGACTTTGAATAATAATCGACAACCCAGTTTCACAACATTACAAAATATGTGGATTTGTGTTCCAATAAAATGAATAACTACCTCTCCTTTTGAAATTTTAGCTAATATCTGATTATTTCCATAATCATGGAAACTTTCAGCTGCAGTTTCTCTGGCCACTAATGTTAGCAACTGCTAATTTCTTTGTGTGTAAAAACAGGTCTACGTTGACATGGGCATTTTAAGTTTTAAATAGTGAGCTGTGGCTCCTCCAGGGCTGACATGCACCTCTTGTGAATTGTCATCTTAGACTGCACTGAATTTTCTCCTGCGCGTTTACAATGGGTTAGACATTAATGATAGTGAAGACAACATCAAAGAATGTGAAAAAAGGCTAAATAATCGTCTACTTTTCAGTAACACCGCCTGAAAAGGAAACTTAATCTAGCAAAACAACTACTACTGAAATCTTTTTTGCAATGAAAGAATATATGCACAAATACTGATATTCATTATGCATGAAAAGAGAAGGCCAGATAAGGCTAGCCTGGTTCCAAACCTCTGAATCGCCGCCCAAATCTCCCATGTGTTTATTTTTTCAAATGGGTCTGCTGCTGTAGTGATTGATCAATTCGTTTTTCAATCGGAAAATCAAATGACAATTCGTTTTTTGTAAATGGGATTAGGAATGGATTTGTCATCTTTCTTAACGATAGTGACGAGTGTGAATCTGATCTAAGCAGCTATACAGGTTACTGCAAGTTAACTTCGTTATAGTAACAACTTTTAAATCTACATAAGCTGTTGTGAGAAAGTTAACTGCTCCTAGCAACCACTACCATAGCTTCCATGTTGCCTAAAGAAGGCATTACCACGATGGATGTGTCACTTGTTACTAACTGGAAAAACACAACAAAATAAATACCCTTTCCCAGATAGAAATTTGCTAGCATGCACAATATGTCAGGCTGTATGAATGAGGTGAAATGAATTCGCAAATATCAGGCCAAAACAAAGCAATACTTCTGAATCACTGCTCTGTATCACAAAGTGAATAAAAGTATCTGAACACAATTATTTTTTATACAGTATATAATGAATGCATGACATGGCGTGATAATCTATGACACATCCCTCAAATGTTGTGGTGGTGCTATGACAATCAACAGGCTGACTCTATGCTGAACTATAAATTCCTATGCCCAGCACAGCTACAGCAGGACTGCCATAACATTAAGGTATTAATGGTAAGGCATTAATTCCTCCTTTACAATTCTAAGAACTGATATTGGATAGACATGTGGGTCATTGAGCTGCTAAGAGTTTAGGATTTGGTAGTTCGTCATTGCAGATATGTCGGTCATTGAAAATACAGGTTAGACTGAACCACAGATTTAAAAAGCCCCTTCTCTGTGCTATGAGGCTGTCACCTTCACTCTATGCAACTACCCTACAATATCAAGATTCGCTGACCTAGAGGATTGTGGGTACATCAAGTGATCTAGAAATCCAACCCCTTTGCAGTAAACAACCCACATACCGCAAAAACGCTTTTGAGGCTTCACATTGTCGAACTCGGGTCTGTTACAAAATAAGACCCCATGAACTGCTAAACTGCCATTGCAAAAGGATTACAAAAAATCACCAATGAAAACTAAGCCTGTAACACCTTGAACTATACAGTATGTAATTCTGGTAGTTACTGTTGTCACAGACATATAGGGAAATGACAAAGAAAACACTGAATGAGTTAGTGGAGAAACAACAAATGCAGATGCATCCATATAGGACACAAAGGGTCAATGGTTTGAGGAGTGCTGAAATAGTCTGAATCATATGCTATGGCCTTCAACAGATTTCAACCCAATTTAAAAGAGTGGGAATTTTGGACTGATAATAGTCAATCTGTAAAACAAGAAATGAAGGAATACCTCTTGAAAGAATGGTGTTAGTCCTTCAAGTAGAGTTTATCATTCTAATTGAGTCAAGAGGCCAAGCCCACTGAAGCTCCTCTGGCCAGCAATGCCCCAACAATTTATTAAGGCATCTGATGCTGGGTTTTACTTTAATTTGTCAACCATCTGTTTTGTCCATTAAGTTTAACAAATATCAGTCAGATTTTTAAAAATGCAAATGCCACGGATTAAAAATGTATAGCAGTTTAAGACGTGAAAGTGATTGTCAACGCATCTCACACAGAGGATAATCCAGCACTCAAAGCGAATATGATGGCTTGGCAACAGTGTCTTCTGGTTGGAAAGGGCAGATGTAACAGGCATCTGTTCTCCTCATCCCACTGTTTTTTGCAACCATCTGCCTCTCTCACTCAGACTCACATAGCCTCACCCAATTACATAACCAGAAACAAGACCATGCACAGCACGTCACATTAATGGGAAATGAGTAAGTGAGCAAATCACTCTTCACATTTATTGTGCGCTGTTTCCTGTGGTATGATGGAACAGAAAAAAATTGTATTTTCCAACTACTGTGAAATGAAACACAAGGAAAGGTGAAAAGAGAAAAGAATACTTAAAGGGGAATACTAACAACCCACGAGAAACCTAAAAAGTTAACGTTTTAGCCTTTAAAACCTTAACCTTTTTTTTGTCAGTTCACCCGAATTGTAAAAACAGAAAATAAAAATGTGCAAAAGATGGTGTGCCCACTGATCAGAACTACGAGAGACATAATATAAGAACGTTATTTGAAACTCATTTTGAGTTACAATATTCCCGGGTCTATGTGTAGGGTTCAGAAATGTCTGACTCCATTCCTAGTGGCAGTATCAAAACAGACAAACTGAGAAACTGAAAATGGAATGACACATACACTAGATCAATTTTCTATTAAAAATTAAATTAGAAAGAAAAAAAAAACAACACACAGGGCTTTTAAACTGTTGGGTTTGGTGAACATAATTTGTTATTTTAAAGTATACACACTGTAACTTGATGCCATTTTTCAAGACCTGTTAATTATCACATGGGTTTTCATATTACAGTCATTCCATACCAGAACAGTGGTATTTTTAGGTTAAGGGGAAGTACCTTATGAAATTGTATGCATCACTGGGGAACAATGCAGAAAATGAAGCCATTCCACTGGTCATCACGACTATAGGACGTCAAGGGAATGTTACTATGGACAAGAAAGATAGCCATATATACACAAATACACACAAACAGCTTTTAGGCATCACCAAGAAGCCTCCAAATAAATATTTACAAAATTATTCACTAATCTGTAAGAAAAAAAAAATTCAGTCAGTGCAACAGTGCACACAATATACATAAAAATCCCTTCTCTAATATTTGTACGTTCTAGCCCTTTGTATTTTGGCTTCACTGACATTAATATGGGCCATAACCCTACTTGAGATTAAGAAACAGTCTCACATACAAGCTAGAATCTGTTTAGGTCAAGGGAAATTTCTGGTGATAGTATGCTTTTCATTTTCAATGAAACCCCCACTGAATAAAACCATTTTATGAGCTGCTGTGCCCTATGTGTTGGAACTCTTAGCTTCCTCTGTAGATAGCATCACTCCCTAAGTAAGTGAAACAGAGGTATCACCTCAATTTTACATTTACCCTCAGTTGACTGGTATTGGTTGCACCGTTTGTATGTTTGAGTTTTTATTAACTAGGACTACAACCTTCAAAGACTTTGTTCCAGTGAGTCATCACTTATTTGTGTAACAGAATGGTTTCAAATTGACCCATGGCATGTCAAACAAGTATGCAGAAATAAAACAATTGAAAAATACTTTCACATGGCCAGTTCAGATTGATATATGATACCAGCTTGATATCAAAATATTTAGATAAATATAGAGCATAGAAAACACAATATGTTTGTAAGGCCTATTAATTAAAATTAAGAGATTAGATTAAGGCCAACCATATCTTGGTAGTTTTAAAGTTGCAACAAATAGTTTATCCATCAATTAGTCTAACGAAAGAAAAATTATTTGGCAAATAACCGTTTAATCGTTAGTCAATTGTCAAGCAAAAAGGCTAAAAACTTGATGGTTTCGGCCTCTGAAATGTTGGAATCTGCTGCTATTTGTTGTCCAACATTATAGTAAATTGAATATCTTTGGGTTCTGGACTGTTGGACTATTCCGATTAAAAAAGACCTTTCATATCATCACCTTGGGCTCTAACGTCATCGAAATGAACACTGTCATACTTTACGTTTCGGGAGTATCTGAAAAACTCGGGAGGACTTTCAACGAACATAGCATCCCTGTGCACGTCAAGCCCAGTAACGCCCTGAGGCAGAAGCTTGTCCACCCTGAGCACAAATCACCCAGACATAAGCAGAGCAATGTAGTGTATGCAGTTCAATGTAGTGAAGAATGCACAGACCTGTACATTGGGGAAAACAAAACAACTGCTTCACAAGCGCATGGCACAACAAAAGAGAGCTAACGCCTCAGGTCAGGACTCAGCAGTCCACCTAAGTCTGGAGAACGAGGGACACTAATTTGAGGAAAATAATGTACACATTTTGGCCAGAGAAGACCAATGGTTTGAAAGAGGAGTGACAGAATCTACGTCAAACTGGAATAATCGTCACTAAACAGAGGAGGTGTTCTACGACACCACTTATCAGCCACTTACAATGACGTCTTGATATCCCTCCCCAGGCAGCTTAACACCGATTCATACAATGGCTCATACAAACCTAACGACTCACATGTGACATCAAAGACTCTCAACGTGTACACTGACCCCACGAGAGGTTAAAGGCCTGATACTCCATCACTGGTCAATTTAAAGTGAAGAAGCCTTTCAGATTAGAGTTGAAACATCTTCAAGGACTTCAAGCAAGTTCAGTCGCCTTCATGTAACATTTAGAAATTTCACTTGGGAAACAGTGATGAGCACTATTTAAGTTTTTGTGCTGATATTCATATCCTCATTGATCGATTAAGAAAATAACTTGCAAATTAATCAATAATGAAAATAATCATCAGTTGACCAAGGTGTGTGTGTGTGTGTTTAATTATATATTATATATTATATATTATATATTTATTTATTTATTTATTTATTTATTTATTTATTTTTGACCTTTTATGTGACATGGACCAAACCATGAGTTTTCTGAGCCATTTTCCCACTACTTGTTTAGACAGGCTAAATCATTACACAACCATTCAAATACTGAGCCTTACATATGATGGTTTTACACAACAGCAGCAAGCTTGATGTTGTTAACAGACAACTCGTGATCATTCTTAAACAGCTGACCAAAGACTCCTTCTTTTCTCCTAGTTAAGACAGTATATAACCAATTCATTGTACAGATTGATGACTGTAAAGCTTAATCCAACATAACGAACATGCCGCCCTTCCACCCATCATCGTCCCAAGAAGGCTTCTACACTATATTCATAATCAATAATGGCTGAACCATTGTTAAATACATTGCATGGACAAATGATGACTTCTAAATAATTTTGTCATTTGCAAAAAATTAAGTTTCAAGCAGCTGCTGAGGAATGCTGCCATTAGGTTTTTATCTAAGGAAGAAGTTTCCAAATGCTTTACCTGAATAGGCTAATTTAATTAACCCTAGTCCATTGTTAAAATGGCCTCTCCAAAATAATTATGTGCTGTATGTATCTTTAATGATTTTCTTTCAAATAAAAGTTTTATTATCTTTTTAAATATCAGATTCTCTTTAAAACAACCTCAAAACATTAGGTCTGTTCAGGATTTTCTTGTGATCAGCCCACATCACATTCACAAGATGCTGTCCGAATGAGAAGTGGAAATTTCCACTAGCAGCCACGGCTGGCCATGAGATTTGCACATCTGAAACTTAATATGCCAAAGGGCAGCAACAAACACCAGGGCCTCAGAAGCAGTGCAAGAGACTCTTCAAAATGTGCTGGATGTGGTAGGTGAAATGCCCATATTCATATGATACTGAACTTACACATCAAATTTTCAGCAATTTGAGTGGGAGGCGTAGTGGGGCAATGGCCACTCACATATCTGATCAATCCATCTAGATATAACTGCTGGCAGTTATTATGTTTATGACAAGAGTGGCTAGTTAAATCCTCTTTTAGCAGGAGGAGGAGGAAAAACCAATCAGTGACAAAGCATACAAAATGCAGACCAAGGATACAGTTCTCAGGGAGGGGTGTTGAGAGTTTTGAAAAAGTCCTTTCTCTGTTTAAATTGTGAGACAGTGTTGGATTATGTTCCTTCCTGGGAGGAATTAAGATCATGATGTTGATGATCATGCTCCCCATTACTTACTGTATGAAAGTAGCCAACAGTGTTTCCACTTCAAGCCCTGAAATGTGCATTAGAAAAAGCCTGTTTTTTCCAAAGCTGGGCCAAGTTCTACAGTAAGTAGGTCGCTGTAACAATAACTCCAGTTATGGAGATGTGGGAGGCACAGGACTTGAGTAGAGCTGACAAGGTCAACCTGATGTCGGCTGCTGATAGAATTTCAATTACTGAATTTACGTCGAATATCACTCCATGTACTGTTCAAAGCATGCATCAAACCTTCGTATATAATAAATGGTACTTGTTAACATGATTTTCAGATTAAATGCATTCATTCCTTTTCCAGTGCAACAAATGCTCAATGCTGTGCTGTTTGTTTACTGACAGTTAATGGTATCAGTGACTGATCATTCCAAACATGCAATGTGACTTTACTGCAAGCATCAGAGGCACAAGTTGCCACGTGGAGATTTACATAGAGTCATGCTGCCATGGAATATAGTCCTTGATTAAACCTGACCTAACCCCCACACTGTAAATATAGTCAAAAGCAATTTATAGTTTTAGACCAATTTATACATCTGTTAATACCTGTAGCTGATTAGTGACTGACACGCCACACAGGTTGTAGCTACTTCATAAAATGGTTTATTATTCAGTAATACAATGAAATAAAATAAGTGAATATTTTTGAGGAATCAATAATTCTTTTATAATATATCAGAAAAATTATTCAATTTATAATTATGTAAAAACTTTGAAACCAACGCTACTCTTCACTTGCAAGGCTATTACAAGACATAGATTTGTGTAAAGAATTAATCAACTTAACATCTTATATCTTTGATTCATGATTGATTCATTTCACACCAACAACCAACTGTGTTTTTGTGGCTAGTAATTAATCCCCTACGGTGTCTGACTTGGAGGTGTTAACATCAATAAGAAAAGATAAACTGCTGACAGTTAACTAAAAATATGAATAGGGTGGCATCAAATTTAGAATATAAGATAATTAACCATAAATAAGACAAATATGGAAGTAACAAAACTCTGAACAACCTTATGATTTGACTACAAAAGAGGAGAGCTTCAGTCATCAACTACACTCATCTAAATGGAACCAAAATGAAAAAGTTATAACCTTTTTTTGTATTTGACCTGTCTCCCTCCCTTGAAGCCCATCATTCCTCAGTGGACTCTGACAGTAACACAAGCTGACACAAACAAGAGGAACTGACACACACAGCTGTCTCATAGCACTCTTGTCTGCCGTAAGTAGTGCCACATTTTCTGGAAGGTTTTTTTTTTACTTTCAATTCTCCGTGTCACTTGATTAACTGTCCCCACCAGAATGTCAAACCTTTACTTTCCTTTCTACCCAATTTTCTATTCTATCTATCTATTTTTGTGGACTGTATGTTGACTTCTGTTTAAGTTTGTCTTGTACCCACACACACACACACACACACACACGCACGCACGAAAGCACACACGCACTTAAATCAAGAGTGGTGAGTTATTTCATTTGAAAATTAAAAAAAAAAAAAAAATTCCCAACAGTATTGGTTAACAAGCTAATATTCAGATTGTAACAAGCCCAATCCAATGTAATGTTTTTTCACAGCTACCTACTTTAGAGAAACATGACCCTTGGTCTACAAAGTACAGGGTCACAGTCACTAAAAATAAAACCTGTAGTCATGTGAGGGTGAGAGGGTCAAGCTGAAACATGAAAACAACCTGAACCGAATAAAAGTCCTATCAGTTCTAGGGGTTATCCGTTATTGACCTATAGGAATAAACAAACCATCTAACCTAGACAAAACGAAACATATAAATACACTTGGACTTAATCTAAAATATTCTATCGTCTATTTTCTAATGCACACCAACTGTACGCAAATACAGTGAACCTATTTTCAGCTTCAATTATGCAATACTTTAATGAATCTATTTAAGAAATTAGAGTTTGAGATTGCCATGTGCCTTGTGCTTGAGGCCAAGAGCAACAACCTAATGGTTAGTTGATGAAATTTAAGAGTATTAGTTGATGAAATTTAAGAGTAACAGAAGTACACAATATCACAAGTTAGACACTAACTGCTCTGCAAGATAACATGGAAGGGGACCATGTATTGATCAATATTCGTTGCACATGTACATGAGTATTTGCCTGCATTTAACACAAGTAAAACTGTTTCCCAAATCCTGACAAAACAAATACTGCAAGCCTTTGCAATGGACCTGCTGTGTTCCCAATGCTGGAGTATCAATACAAATTCAACATACAGGGTAATTTTACCTTTTCATAGACAATCTACTTGCACTGTTGTGCCACTGGCAACATCTCTATACAGTGTAAAATTCAAATCATGTAGGTCAAATCAAGTAGCCGTATTTTAAGTCAAATTTAAAGTTATAGCAACAAGACTAGGGATGTGGGCAATTAGTCGACTAAACGATTAAACGTTGCTACCTTTGCTAGTCAGCACCAGAAATACTAGAAATGTTGTGTCTAAGATGTTACGCAGCCACTACCACTAGCCGGGGCTGCAGGCCTGGCAGACAGCAGACCCCTCTCCATGGGCTAATGCCCGGATGTTGTAAACAAGGAAGTTGGACAGTGGGACAGATGACATCTCATAAAACCAGCGTGGTTTGGAATTTTGATCTAGAAAATGAATACGAGGTTGTATTTTGGCCTTGTCAGAATAAACTGGCATATAACCATTCGACCGGAACAATGCGTAACCACATTCAGCACAGGCATGTGGACGTTAACCTGCAAGGAAAGAAGGCTGCTTGTGATAGCACTGATAACGTTAGCCACAGTCGGTAAACAATATCAAATTGTTTATCCTCAGACACTGTGATCTCACTCATTGTTTTTCTTACATTTAGACTAGTCAACTAGTCTAACTTTAATCGCCATTTAATTGACAGGGAAATTAGTCGTTAGGAACATCCCGAAACAAGACATGTTCTATGGAATGTATCGAGTAAGGTGGACCCACTGTCGACAATTAGGTCAACAGCAAGTTATTTATTTGCTGATTTGCATACAGTATATGGGGGTCTTAAAATAACCAAACCCGACACAGCTTCATTACATCACAATAACACACGTGCGCAAACAAAAATTAGACTTTACTATTATTTCGTTATAGGTTTGATTTGGTTATATTCAATATGTTTACATTAAGTATGCCAACTGAATCCAAACATCTGCTTAACAATTAGTACGCATAATTTCACAAAAAGGAAAATCTGTTGGCTATATTTTGTTTTAATTATATGTCAAGATTCATTAACCTATTAAAATCAACACGGTCTTTGCCGGTTCTTTTATTCATATTCTAGTTGCATGAAGGATGCCACCTAATGTAAAACCATGTTACAGTTTAAGTTACTAATAAAATGAAAGGTGCCATTGCCAAAAGACTTCACTGGTGATTCTTTGTGGAGGCTTATCATCATGAAAATCCACCTGGGCCACAGCATCTTATTTACCTTCAGTTGAGCTGATTACATGTTCAGCAATGGTTAACCTCTGAAAGTCAGTCTGGTCTATTAATTAATAACACTACAGGTGTCTTTTAGTTTATGATAGTTTTACAACTAATCCAACAAGTTACATTGAGCCTCCAATAACTACATCTAAAAGGCACCATCAGGTACGTTTACATTAAGCCTAATATTCCGATTATAAATCGGTTTAAAAGCCAAAACAGTATAACGATGATCCATATAAATACCTAAATCAGAATGATGACCTGAAATCTTCAATCAGAATGATTTCAAATCAGTATGAAAAAACACGTGCATGTAACCACAGCTTTTGTGTTAAATAGAACAAAATCCCCTTAGGTACTTTCTCACACTTACTTATTCTGCATAATGTTACTTTTATTATATGTGAGCACTGCAGGTACTGAAGGAGTCAGAGGGAACACTCTTGTATCACCCACATCTCAAGTGCTATGACAGTCAAGCTTACATTTTTAAGGCTGAGAAACGAGTATTTGGAACATGTTGGACTGGCTCTAGATGTTCTAGGAGACACTAAAGTCTTTTATGTAATGCTATATTTGACTATTAAATCTTTGCCCTCAATGTGAGAACAGAGTGCGCCCAAGTAAGTTCTCACACTTCATGAGAGTTTAGTAATGCCCATTTCCTGTTTGGTGGAAAATTACACAACTGATATTAACAAATTGGCAGTATGAAATTACATTCCCTAAATTGTCATTGACTAGTAGGCTTTATAAGTAGGTGTTCACAAACTGTTCACCATCAAGATTATCTAAATATAAGTATTCCCTTCATTCACTGGAGTGTGTTTTTATATTTGGTAATACTGGGTGTCAAGAAACACAGCTGACCCCAAGAGTATCTCAGAGTATCTAAAGACCCTTTCCAGAAGCCTTCTAAACACCAGAAAAACCATTTACAATGCTCTGTTAGAACAACAGTGAGGTCAGAGGAAGACTAACACCTTACTGTTACCGAAACACCCTGGACTGTTTGCTGCCTGCTTTTGACAAGTTTTTGAATGACTGAAAGGGCCAGTATATGCCCTCCGAAATACTTGTTGGATGGTCAGATAGCTTCAGTAACCCCTCTACAACACCTTTCTGACAGCAAATTGGAGGGTTGTGTCCAACCATTTCTGTAACTTTACCAAAACCAGCAATTCCAGCATTCTGGCCACTTCAGGCTGTGATAGCCCAGCTGTGCGCAGGTGAGAATATACGCTGGGTTTGAACTTCTCTCTCTGGCTCTTTTTTTATTTGTTATACAACTACTTGTGGCATTTTTCATGTACTACTGAGTGCAACACTGTGAATGTCTTCAAGGACAAACTGTCTGAAAATGTGCGCTATTATCAAACGTGGCCAGTTTTTGGCCAGCTTTACACTCATTTGGATCAGGTATAAACACATTTTATTTACGACTTGGTCAGACAACATATCGTACAAACCACTTCTTTTCTAGTATGACCCAGCCCTAGGGTGATTCATTGTCAGGTTTTTGCTGGGGTTTTTGTGTATTTTTTTCCTTTTTTCTTTTAGTAATGCTTTATTTTACAGGGAGAAATATAGGCAAAGTTCTAAGACTGTTATTTTATTTGGCTCAATTAGTTGTGTTCATTGTTAACTTCCAGATAAATTTCTATCAAAGACACTGCACAATTTAAACCAAAGTGAGTATTCATTAATCATTCATGCTGCCGGGAAAAAAAGTATAAGGTGGCATTCAGCCATGTGAAGTTTCCATCTATAGTCTCTGTGTGCTTCTAAGATAGTCTTACTTTATATTGTAACTTCTGTTTTGAAAAGAAATACATAAATAAAGTTTTCTTGCATGCTTTGCTTATAGAGCTCAGGAAAATCACTGTGACTACCAGTCAATTTTTCCTCCGTGATGGACAGGAGGTCAGGTTTAAAGGGGTTTTCAATGGTATCGTTCTCAGAGGTTTTTATACAGCCCAAAACCACAAATCTGTACAAACCCTCTATCCTTAGACCTTTGAATGACAGAGGAAGGTTCAAATATAAATTGTTAAATACTGTAATTAAATATTTTTTTACATGAATCCCAGAGGGATTACTTTCACTAACACTACTAAACACCTTTTCTCCCCACTCTGGACATCTAGTCATGTGTACAGAGCCCTGAATGGTATCGCTCTCAGAGGTCAGAGAACACAGTTTGAAAAACTTGAACTTTTGCCACATGCATGTGTGCAGGGCTCTAATTACTAACTGCAAATGTTCTCTGATGCTAGATAACTCTTTGATAATACCCCCAATCAATCTGTGCTTCAATGTGAACAAGATGTACAGTCATTTTTGAAGAGCCGTCATTGGAATCGCTCTCAGAGGTCAATGCACAGAAAATTCAGCAAATCTGAAAGTATGGTGCAGTGCACTGGCCACCACATACTTCAGTGGAGGACTCCAGCCAGTAAACAAACTCCTTTCCACACAATCAAAAATCAGATAGCATAAATTTGCCTTAGACAGCTTTACAATCTGTACACCTGAACGGCAGAAGAAGGCTAAAAAATATGTTGTTAAATAGCGTGATTTAATATATTTTGTCCACAAATGTTATTACGATTGAGGACATTGTACATAGCCTCCACTTGACAGCTGCTTCAATAGTAAGCACTCAACAAAACATGACCATGATTTTGTGCCAACGTCAGGGCTGCATGGTTCAGCTACAATACGACTTGCATCCCAGATATCATTATTGCTCACTTTCAACCACATAAACATTTTTATCTTAACAAAGTGATGAATACACACAAAAACAGGTGAATGCGTGTATACAATCAACCCAATCAGTCTCATACCTGCCCGGCTGGCAACTATGCCCGCCACGGATTAGCGTGTTATATAGCTCGGGCGTGTTGCAGCCCACACAATGCTGTCAGTGTTGACGGAAACGCAGAGAAAGCCCTACTGTTTCCCTGCCATGCGTTTTCACAAGGGTCCTCACTGTCTGACTAAATTGTGAGGCGAGTTGAGGTTTAAACCACAGCTGCTGCACTTTCTGTGTATGTCACTGAAAAGCACTGATATGACTGATGAGCGAGAAAATGTGCAATTTTAACGGTGGCAGGACATCAGTGAGCAAGCTGACCTTTGGGCAGTAAATAGGCGTTGTGTGAGCTAACTTTGATAATTTCACACAATGTTATCTACACCTAGGCAAGCTGGCATCTTTTATGTGGTGGCTAACCAATTCTTGGTGTGGTAATTGTGGATGAATTCAGGACGGGAGACAACTGGGCGTAGGCTCGGTAGCTAGCAGTGTTAACGGCTAACCTTAGCTACGAGTGACATAGCGTTACTTAACGTTATCTCTGAGCCGTCTTCGGGCCAAATTATTGGGGGGGGGGGGCATGCAACGTTAAATAGCCTAAAGTCAGCACAGAAACATTCACACATTCCTCTGAAAACGTCCTTTTGACAACATACAATCACTCACAGGCTCAACTAGTTTATAAATCATGCATTTGACTGGTCTCAAACTCGAAATATGACAGCATCAATGTATGGTGCCAAGTTCGGCACATTCAACGTATCAGTTAACAGTTAGAGGCGAACGGTTCCAAAGGAGAGACGGACCATCCACTCACCAGCGATTCCCTCAGCCCCAGTAGTAGCTGCGTTCTCCTGTAGTGTATTTCTTCACACACTCGGGGTGCTCACAGGGCTTTGGAAAGCGAGAAGTCAAACCGAACTGAAAGCGAGGACCGTCCCGAACACAAAAACCGCCTTATCTTAATGTACCCGAAACCCGGCTGCAGGGCGACCTCATCACACAGTCCCCGGCTGTAATGCTGACGATGGTGGCGGTTACGGCTGAGAGGAATCTCGATGGGTCTGGGTGGGAAACAGAGGCAGAAACCGACGATAAATGAAAAACGTAGGTGACGGTGGTGGATGATCGTGTGCCGTTGGCAGGAAGGCAGTGGGATCCCAAGAAGGGCTTTCTTGTCGGTTTTTTTTTCCCCAGAGAAGAGGAAAAAAAAAAAAAAAACCCGTCGTTGGCAATGGGAATCGTGATTGGCAATCTGCACGGTTCGCACGTAAACCCCTGCAAGCCCAAGACCATCAGTAGCTAGGTCCCACCTCCTTCCAGTCGGCTCAGCGTACATAGGCCGAGGCGGGTAATGCCGCGGGAGCTTTTGGCGGCGGCTTGTACGATGGGAGTGATGCTAGCCTGAGAGAGAGAGAGAGAGAGAGAGAGAGAGAGAGGGAGGGCGAGAGAGAGAGAGGGAGGGCGAGAGAGAGAGAGAGAGCAAGAGAGAGAGAGGGCGAGGGAGAGAGAGAGAGGGTGGGGGGGCTGCTGCACATGGTCACGTAGCTGATCGCAAGTGATCCTTAAAAATAATGGTTCTGGTTAGAACCAATGCTGGTTCTCTAACTGTGATGCCATGGGATAAACCTGCAGGGAACCAAATAAAAGCACAAAACAGACTCAATCAAGTAGCCGCAACAAAGTACCAATGCATTGCTCACAGTGCAAAATAACAATAATACAATTCTACAATAAAGTTATCATTTGTACAATTTACAAAAAAAATGTATAGAGACACAGAAATTTAATAAAAATGAAAGGAAATACCAATAGATATGAATATAAATATATATATATCAAAGTGCTATAGGTTATGTAGTTAGTTGTATAGTTAAGGTATGGTAATAATATGTTTTTTCAGTATGATACCATTTTCTCCATCTTCTTTCATGTTATTGTAATTGCCCTTTTAACTTACATCTCTGTCTCATCTGTGAAATCTGTCCACTTAGCTAGTGGACAATGTACAGTTTGACAATTTACCTTACCTTTGATGTATGTCAGCTTCCTTGAAAGCGAGACACCATTTACCCTCTGTCCTCACTAAACTGCAAAGTTGACATCTTATTAGAGAAATGAGAAACTGATGAGTATGAATAACGGCAAGACGACATTTCTAACTCCATTATTATCAAATAGATATGACCAGCCAAAGAGGTTTTCACACCTTAGCAATCCAAAGCAGTTCTTATTAATGGTTTACAACTGATTCATATCTGAAAGCATCTGAAAGCAAATGATAATTTATCATTAATTAATCCGTAAGTTACAATGTGTAAGTCATTTAATGGGTGCCTTTTAAGGAAGTGAGAGGGTTGTGATGATAAGGAAAATGGCATTACTGTTAAGAAACGTGAGTTTAAAACACTCAATACTATACGTTATTTCAAACACCAAACACAGAGAGGATAAAGGTAAATTTCTTAACCATCAGGAACCACCGTTGGTTCTAAATTGAACCTTTATTTTTAAGGGTAGTGGTTGAAATAGCAGCAAGCAGGGTGTATTCATGTCTGCCTGCTGTAGTGCACTGAAGGCTGTTGGTCTTTCACAATGACGATGACAATGGTGATGATGATGATTCTTGTCTCCGTCAGTAAGGGCTGAGAAACTGAGTCATACATAGCAGTAATATCTCAGAATTGCTTCATTAAATATGTTATGACGTCGCAGCTATTTTTGGGGGTGTTTTTCAAAGTGATTTTGTCCATTGTTGAACAATAAAGGCAGTGTCGTTTTGCTCTGAAATATGTCATATGTGACGTTTATTCCTGGGAATGGAAAAAAAAAAGTTCTACAAAAATAAAACTATATATGCCAAAGCTTAAAAATAATCTGAATGGAATTCCTGAAAATATTTAGTAGGCAATTAAGTCTCCAATTTGGGATTTCCTTTGCCACTAAGGGACCTAGGAAGACAGCTGAAAGTTGGACATTCACAGAGACAGTACAACACCATTTTCCCAAATGAGGAATATACAGTAACTCTTGGAACCGGTTTAAAAAAATAAAAAATAAAAAGAAAAAAGATCTTGTCTCAATGTAAAATATCTTAGTACAAAGTGTGTAAACTGCAGATGTGTACACTTGCAACAGTATTTCAGTATTATTGTACTACATCTCTCTACTTTGTTCATTTATTCTCTCTTGTAGATGACAGTGTCATGCAGGCTATTTCATATGCATATTTAGAAAAGGTTTCCAATGTATTTCACAACAAGTTAATTGTTAAATAAATTGTAATAATACGTTTTCCAGAGCAGATCCACCGTATTGAGAACATTTCTGACATTGAGCTCAACTACAAAACCACAATCAGCTCTCAATACTCCCATCTCTGAGGTGTGCTTCAGTGCAAAGAGGCCTATATCAGGCAACAACTAGCCCCTTTTTGTTGTCTTTGGTATGAAAATGACTAAATTTGCTACAACATAAGATTTTTTTTTTTTTTAGCACAAAATGAGATTGAGTTTGTAAACATAAAAGTGTATGTCAGCTTTGGAAGACTATCCATGCAGACTCATACATGTGCAGACTATTATTTTTCATATATTTCACAAGATTATCACTGATGGACAGGATGGACAGGAAGAGGAAGCGAGCATCACGCTGGCTGGACTCACACATCACTATCTAGATGTCATTCCAGTGCAATTATGCTCTGGTAGGTTTAACAGGAAGTCCACACATTTTAATCAATAATTCTTAAAAACTTTAAATGTGAGAGACTTATAATAGCTCTGAATTATATTCCAAGTTATGTAGAAGGAACCCATGTTATCTGGAGTGGCCATTAATGGGGATTCTCAAATATCTAATTACCATTATGAATTTCTTTAGCCTGATAATGACTGAATTAGATATCGGTGGTGATGTGGAAGTCTGGAAGCGGGCTAGGATTTCTATTCTTCATTCCTGATAATATCCACTTGTCTGTCACACCCTTACTGTATTGCTCACGTGAAAGGCAAGGGTTTCCACACGTTACTAGAAGCATAGCACTAACATTTAAATATGACAATTTTCCATGGTAACAGGCATTCAGTCACCTTTATATCATATGGTGTTAAGACTATTCATGTTCAACATTTATAATATCAGACATTTTCTCACGGTACCTGTGGGAGGTTGGATGCGACACATTTGCCAAACCCAATGCCATCTACATACATACATACATACATACACACACACACACCAGTACTTCCTCCTGAGAAATATGAATACCGTATCCAGGAAGCCACGCTTTGGCCACCCAGCCCGACACTTCATACCCTTTGAAACTAGTGGAAGAGCACGACCATTCCCCAATGCACATCACTATGAGCGCATGTCAATGAGGTGCAAATGACAGGGCTGCATTGTGAGATGGACGCAGAGTGGGAGTGCCATGTGACACTCCTGAATGGGCTGCCGGGGGTTGGCCGGGGGGGAAGGATGGCAGCATCCACAAAGACCCATTGAAGGATTGCAAACTAGGTACAAGACTGGCACTGGTCCTCCTTCCCTTCCACGGGGCAGCGGGAGGAGGCTTCTGCTTGGTACTGACTGAATGGAGGGATTATTTCAGGAGAATTGGAGAAAGGAGGTTTATTATCCCCCATGTTACACTTCCTCGAGTCTGTTGATGGTCATTATGTCCGCTTTTGCACATACACTACTTTCTTGTGTTATTTACCATTGCGTCTTGCTCATACAGTCTAGAATAGGCTGTTGTTCTGTCAGCACCCACAAAACATAAGATGGCACAAAATTTGCAAGCAGGATTTGTTCTTTAACAAGGCCCAAAGTTAGACCTGTTAATTCTCAAAAAGTCTGTAAATTAGTTCATGGCAAAAAAAAAAAAAAAGTCAAAAGAAGCAAAACTGATGACAGTGTATGTTCTACACCAATATTTTCTATTATCTCACTCTGCTAAAAGGACAACTGCCTAATCTGAACAGCAAAAAATAGTTTACAAAAGTTTTCCCCTCACTGGTATCAAAACTTACTGTGTGTAGCTCCATGTGAAAAGTTTTGTTTTTCACAATTCTTTGAAGAATAATGTTAGCTAGTCAAAAATATGTGCTATCACTTGCTTCGGTCCAGAGGAGAGAAGGCTATGACTCCATTAATGCTGCCAAACCTGTTAGACTGGCTGTAAAGTATCATCATAACAACAACAACAATAATAATCTTTATCTATATAGCACTTCTCTTAATGTTACAGGGATCTTTTCAAAAAGAAATAAATCCAAACAAGGGCAAAGAAGAAGCATGAGTGCAGAAGAAGTAAAAAGAATAAAAATGAATAAGATCAAGTAAATACAAGAAACAACAACTAAAGAAAAAAAAAAACAAAAAACAAAAAAACAGCATTAATAAAAACCTGTGTCAAACATTTCCAGAGGCTTCCACAAAGAGAAAAGTTTAGAGAAGAGATTTAGAAGAAGCTAAACTTCTTGGTGTCTGAGTCCAGGAGGCAGATAGTACCATAGTGAAGGGGCCTAGTCACCCTTTGTCCAGCAGGGCTCCGACCGCGGATCTCAGATGGAGAGGGCACATACCAGGTCAATGAACCAGAGAGGTACTTAGGTCCTAGGCCATTTAAGGCCTTAAAAGTGAGCAATAAAATTGAAATCTAACAGGAAGCCAATGTATGGAGGCAAGCACATGGGTGATATGATCATGTCTTTGTCGAGTAAAGTGCAGTGCAAGTCGAGAAGAAATAAAAGCATGAACATCTGTTAATCATCAGTTTGATAAAAATGACCTAATTTTAGAAATTATCTTGAGCTGGAAAAAAAAAAAAAAAAAAGAAAAAGACTTTCCAACATTTTTGACTTGATCATTGAAACAGAGGTTATTATCAAATAAAACCCCTAAATTACTAGCAGTCTGCCTGTTATCATTTGAGCGACTGCCAAGGTTAGCACCAACAGAGCTGATGGAATTAGGGGGACAGAACAGAATGAACTCAGACTAACATCGTTAAATTTAGGGAATTTTTGGGACGTCTAGGATTTAATATCAGAGAGGCAAATGTGAGATCAGCTAGACTGCTAGGATATTCAGAAATTTAGATAAAACACTGTTCCCCACAATTCTGCCAGAATTTCAATTAACACAAACTAATGTATGTACATAGTAAAAGATTATTAGAGGTGGAACAGGTTAAATATGTAAAACAAAGAAGATTGAGGAATAGTGAATCAATTTAGGTTTTAGATGATGCTGAAAGCAAATATTCTGGATAGTGGTTTACTATGTCTTGTCCAGTTAGTACTGTTAGTAAAATTGACAGCCCGTATACAGAGGATAACTCCTGACTAGTATAAAACTACAGTCACTGTCAGAAGCAGGACTGAGTTCAGTGTATTCGTCAGGAGCACTGCAACAGCACTGTTACACAAACAGGCATAGTGCAGTTACTGTAATACAAATCAATACACCACATTATACACCATACATCTATTATATATCATACATCACCTTAAACCAGACAGAAACAGAAAAAAAAAAAGAAAAGAAAAAAAAAGACATGCTATTGAACTAATGAGTATTTGCTACCCTCTAGTGGTGATCACAATGCAACTGATGTTTAGATCATTTTGCTTTAAATTCCAGCTGGTCAATGCAGGACAATGAAAAGGTGCGGTGTAAAAACACACTCACATTATAGTCAACAGATGTGAAACAGATGAGGCTTCAGACCTGCACGAGGCCTAATTAAGTATTTCTAGCTCCCAAAAAGTAGGAGATATAAAGTGTGTGTTGAGGATTTCTATGTGTTTAAGTGACATATTTCCTACCATATGTCAGGGTCAGAGAGATAGAGAATAAAAAAAAAAAAAAAAGCTTTGCAAAAAAGATTTATATAGAAGTTATATTTTGTTATCTTATACAATTTCTCAATTGAAAAGAAAAAACACACTAAAACCAGCAACCTGACCTGAAGACTCTGAAAAGATGAGGTTCATTTATGAACGTCCTGAAAAATTATCCAAATATAGCATTTTCTAACATATAAAGTCTATTTGTTTTAAAGGAACAGAGCTATGATCAATAAGAGATGTCTTATATCCGTGTCCTTGATAAATCAGCTCCTTATGTTTTGTTTCACTGTTTAATATGCGGAATCTTCTATTTGATGAAATTAGGCTGTAGATGTTGATAAATGTGGATCATACGTAGTGGGCTAAGATAATCTGTAGCTGCCAGAGTTGTGCTTTTCTTTAGGCTACTGTGAAGTCTCCTGAAAATGAGAACCCACTCCACTGCATTTACTCTATCGATGTCAGATGTCATGGTTATGTTACAGATACTGGACTAGTGTCCAAGACTCTTCAAAATAGCATTCAGACAGTTCCAGCTCAGTCTGCTGCTAGAGTTATTACTGGGACTAAGAAAGCAGAGATCATTATATCAGGTCTCAAACCATTGCACTGGCTCCATCTCTAAAGAAACAGAAGTCTAACTGTTATTGCTTTGGCTACAGATTATGGTATTTATTTTATTGTTTTTGGATTTTATATTTAGGCTAATTGTCTTATATTCACCGTGAAATGCACTTGTCCAAAATTGCAACTACAAAATGTGCTTACTAGAGTGCAGACCTCCACCAAGGCCAATGTCAAACAACACACAACAGACTTCAGAGGGGAAAAAAAAAAACCAAACCTAAATTCATAGTACATGATCTGGGTTTGCCCGAAATTGTGATGGTTCTTCCCTGGCCCGTGCCCCATCACTCCGCATATTAGTTCAGTCTTTTCTGTGTAATACTGCTGACAAACCAACCAACCAGCCAACAAACAGACAAAAGTGATCACATAACCTCATTGGCAGAGGTAATAACAATAAACTTGCCTTGCCCGTGACATGTCAGAAGAAAACCTGCTGCATGTTTTAATACTACACAGCAGGCTTACAGAGAATCAAACAGTGTGTGCTGAACGTGTGGTGGCTTCCACTCCACTTTGGATGGGTAGTTCAAATCCACTTTCATAGTCACGTAAACAAAAATCACTGTATACAGTAACTTGAAGTGATGACTTTTCTTTGTGAAGAGTATCGACTACAGGACCTTTCAAATCTTGGACATATGTACGAAATGTAGAGCAAATACAGATTAGAAACAGATGTTTGTGTTCTTGTAGTATATGTGCCATGGTAAATAAGTGCAGGAGAAATAATCATATTGTAATTTATGGTGATACAGTGTCTTGCAGTTATCCATAGTCATTTCCTAGAAATGTGAACTCTGAAATGTTCTGATTCTTGGCATCTTTGCCATCAGCAACTTTATGGTTACTCGACACAAAAACTATGGGTTCATGCTATAGGGTAAGCAGCAAGTGCATAAGGTGTAGGCCTGATTTCTGCTTCCTCGAAGGCATTTTTTCCCTTTTTAGGTTACATTTTCATCTACAGTCAAGAGATATCACGAAGAATCAAGGGGCATTTTCTTACCATATAATTGTGTATCACTGAGCTGCCTGTGTGGTAATAACAGAGCATTGCTTTAGTTCGGGCAGAGGATTGATGTTGTGTTTGCATCAGCCGATCGGTTATCATGCTACTGGATGACGAGAGGGTGGTGAACAACCATGGTAGAATCAGAACAGTGTCACAGTTCAGGGATTTCTGGACCCAGATTCAGACACACATGAGGGCAGGTAGGAGCGGTGAGGATACATTAATTATGAAAATAAACAGGCTTACAGGCGGATGCGTCGACAGGCAGGCAAAAAGGCAGGAAAAGACAACAGCAGCTCCAAGCAGGATGCATGCACTAAAGGAAAGAACTGGGGAACAAACAGAGGAACAGAAGAGACGATCCGACGGGGAACACAGGGAGTGAAGTAGCTTATATGCGGAGGAGCTGCTGCGGCGAGAAAATGGGAGCAGGTCTGGTGATTAGGAAGGAAGAACAGGTGCACAGGTGGGTGTAAGGAGTCAGGTGGCTGGGACAAGGGACATCTGGCGGTTGGATAGAAAAATGGCAGGAGACAGGGCCAGAATAGCCAAAATGAACAGGACTGGGACATTGGTCATGACAGTGAGTTAGTCGAGCTTTTTGGCCTAATGCTACACACAATACAATCTTATAATGTGTTAAACTGCTTTGGTTGTATTTTCCAATTTAATATTAGCTTTTAGAGATACAACACCAGTCACTATTCCTTATAACTTAACTTAACCTAGAGACTTTGTTGATGTTATCAGCTAACTTTAACATAAAGGCTGATAGGGGTCAACATTCTTTTCACTGCGAATCCAACCCTGCCTCAGTTACACACCAGCCACAGATAAGACTTTGTTCAGTGTTTACAAGCCTGCCAGCTCAGACTGAAAATTAGAATACCTTTCATGTATGTGAGAGTCAGCATCCCCCTGCAGTCTGTGTGACATTTAGAATCAGCGAGGTTGTCGGGCTGCAGTGTATGTTTTGTAACAGGAGAGGTCGACGGTCACATAACTCCCCCAGCTCTCCCGCTGGGACACACATTAGCAGAGTGGCCTATGACGAGGCAGCGTATCCGGTGACAAACACAGGCGAGATGGAAACGAGAGTGTGCTCGCTTGGCTCACACAGAAAATTTACTGTGGAAGCAGCACGGCTGTTTTCTTGGCTTCGTGTCATGGTATTGCTTACCATTTGAGAGTGTATTAAAATTCATAATGTTTTTCATAAGATAATTTATTAAACACCTCAGACTTAAATCTGCACCAATCAGTATTAACGTTGGGCACCAACAGACCAATTCAGCAGCTCCCCTCAGCAATCAGAGTTATGGTTTTACTGCCCGCAACTTTACTGTTTTGGTTCCATTTCACAGCTCTAATCAAGCTTGTTTCCAGCAGCAGCAAGCCGCTGTTTTCAGTGAGAAAGCTGCGATAAACCCACTTGTTCCAGTCAGAGCTTCGTAGGCAGGATTAACAATGTGGATGTCAGTTTCCTTCATAGCTACATGGCCAGAAGACAGAAACAAGCCAACAAGCATGGATGAAATTGACGCAGTTGTACAATTTGTTCTAAAGCTCGTAAGTCGACTTACAGAAATAACAACTCTTAAATCGAGACACTGTATTTCTTTTGCCACTGTGAAAAGTTGGCACACAGACAGAGGTAGCGACGAGCTGGTGAACACAGTGGGGCATTAGTCTCTTAGAGCCACATTGTATTTTGCTCAGGAGTTGTTAGGGACAAAAGCAACACCAAAAGGAGAGTGAATATTGGACTTACTCTGATCAGGAGTCCAGTAACGCAACTCCAAATGAATGCCAGTCAGCATGTCCACCATTTCAGCGTTATAAGGTCAGTGCTGTGTTTACAGCTTGTCCCTCTGCCCATCATGTCCCGTCCTGCCTCTTAGGTCATGTTTTCATTTATTCCATTGTTAATTGTATATCCTGTTTTATTTTGGTTTCACTTACCGTCCCTCTCGCTGCAGATTCTACTTCCTGCCCTTGTGTGTTTCCTGCCAGTGTGATTGTCTGTCTCATCCTAATGTGTTGCACCTGTGTCTCATTGTCTTCCCTCTCCTAGTGTATTTAGTCTTTGTGCTCCGTTCCCTTTGTGCCAGTTCATCTTTTTTTTTTTTTTTCCATACGACCGGCGTTCCAGCCTTTTTCCCTTGTACAGTGTCTGTTGTCTGATTTTTGGATCTAGCTTTTTGTCTTTTGAGTCATGCTTGTGAGTCCTTTGTCTGGTGGTTTCAGTCATTATAATACCACAAGAGGCCATAATAATCAATTAATGTTGCTTTAACTATAATCATTTGTACATTTTACCATCTGCTGATATGTAACAAGGCTCCAAACCTTTTGTTGTTTAAGTAAGTTGTAAGACTAAAAGACCAGAGATGATGTCTTAACTGGTGATTGAAAAAAGCATTCATGGCTGCAGGTAATAGAGTGACTGCATCAGGGTGTTGATCATTCATCTCTTTCCTGGACTTCTAAAATAACCTCCACATGAGCACAGGTCAGGTCAGAAGGTTATCCTGTACCTGTAGGGCCACCGGATGAGCCACAGCAAAAGGCCTGCACACTAATGTAATTATCATACCACATTTTTTTTTTTTTTTTTTTTTGTTCATCAGGCCAAAGACAAGGCAGGAAGTGATATTTATTATCACGGCCCTCCCGCTTCATGTCTATCCTTGTCTGCTTCCTACCTCCTGCAAGCTCAACATCCATCTTACTGCCCCTTTTTACTTTGCTGCCTCTATTTGTAGTCCTAACTCATCATACTTTCCTGACTCAGTTGAGGAAATCCAGGTTGTAGCCAAGTTCTCCCCAGGCAGACTTAAATCATTTCAAACATCAGAGATTCAAGAAAATGCAGTCAAATCCAGGTTTTTCAAGGAGAAGCCAAAGTTTAATTTCCTCAAGTTTCTGATGGCTAGAATCTGAATATCATCTACATGCTTGCAGAAATATAAATTGAAGAAGCTGTTAAAGACTCCTATCTGGAGGCTTGTCATTGCCAGGAAGTCAATGCATGTGGCAAAGAAATAGTCCAAGAAATGAATTAGACACACATAATATAAAAATGTTAATGAGCTTTAGAGATGTTGATAGGTTTTTGTTACCTTTGGACAGAGCAAGGCTAGCTGTTTTTTTTTTTTTTGTTCCTGTGGAAGAAAAAAAAAATCTTCAGCCTGTAGTAGCTGCTCCCAAACTCTTTATTTGATTGAATCATATTAAACACCATTTTTTGGAAGTGGATTTGCAGAATTCACACTTTAGGCTTTACCATAAGAGTTATATATGTTGTGGTGGATTTACTCACAAGTTAATATGTGTATATAAAAAAATAAGATTTATCTACAGAAAGAAATTTTAAATGGAAGACAGAGTGATCATCTCTGCTCTCTGCATGTGCACATGATGTGACAGAATAAGCAACTTTTTGTGCAACTTTTCTACTCTGTTTTTCTTGGTATACATTTTAATATCTTAAAGAAGACAGTTTCAATAATTTCCACAACAATGATTGAAATATGGTGAGTGCATATGGAGAAGACCAAAGTTGGAAACATGACGCTCCTAGTTTCAAGCTAAAAATAGCAGTTTGTTAATTGGGTTAAAAACCAAAAGGCTGAGACTTGAAATGTTCCTTCTTTCGTTACCAGTCTTTTCTGCCCTGTTTGCAAATTTGTTTCCTCCATAAAACCAGACAGCAATAGCTTAAAACAAACTGCACAAGGAGCATTGTAGCCTGTTGTTCAGCTGATTTAGATGGAGAAGTGAAAATGGACCAGGGAATTGAATATGCTGAGTAAAACAAGCATCTGCACAAAAATATACACCAAAAAAGTGAGAATTGCATAAAAAAGAAGCGTAAAACTGAAAGTGATCAAAAAGTTATCAGTGTTAACAGTGGAACCACCTTAAAAATCAGCATAAAGACAAACTAAAAAAAGGAAAAGTACTTATAATTACAACAAGATAAAGGAAAAAATTAACAATGAACTGATAAAATTAATAACTTTTGGCCCAAAGTGATTTGTTTTGATATCTCTGGCCCAAAGAAAATCAAATTGGGATAAATTGTGGAATTATGCAGAATTAAACAATGGTCATTGACAAAAATGTATAGTTTACTGTACAGTTTACTGACCCCTGGTTACTTCACAATTTTGTCATCAACACATCTATATATTTTTTACAGTTCTGTTTTTCATCAATAACATACAAAATAATTAGCCAATCCTTATTCCTTACATATCTGTCCCGTAAATGTAACAACATTCATTTTTTTTAATTTTTATATTGAATGAAAGCGTAATAAGTTAAAAGCATTAGCAACTTTCTGTACTTCCTCATTAGTCTGTAGGTAAATATTCTTTGACCTTAACAAGATCTTCAAAAGAGGATTTAGGTACACCACATGCTACACACCGTAGTGTGTGGGTATCACACTACGAGCCATCCACTTTTAACACGTTGCTCACACTCAAATAGCAACTGCATGACCATTTCAGTCTATAACCATAGAGAGCATAGTTTTTAAGTAGTGGTAGAGATTTATGGCTTTTCAAGCTCTTTGGGAGCAGAGCCCATTTTCTTGGAAATGACAGAGCTATGAAGAAAGGTTCAAATTTAGACATTTATCTGTATGTAAAAGCAAAAGAGAGCCCAGATGATTTTCAATTATAGATTATTAAATTCTTTTCAAAAACTGTTCTTCTTTTAAATTCAGAGGAGTTGATTTATATGTATGAAATGTACAGCCAATTTTTAATGAAGATTTTGGGCTGTTCTTGAGACAGAAGTTAACTGAGATAAAAAAGACAGAAACCACGGAGGAGATCATGTGGGTTCAGTACAGACTCATCAGACTCCAGCTTGTAAGCCTCGTTGAATTCTTTAAGAAGGTACAGTAATGATGCAGTTGACAAAAAATAAAATATTGTCTCTGAAACCACAGTGTCAGGTAGCATTTCTGAGCTTTATCTTCATTTTTACTTTTATGCTTTACACCTCTGTGTATGCACATTGTTACCACCACTCAGCTTTACTAAGATAAGCTGCTTTGTCCTTTGGGCCGTTCTGTGAGAAAGGCAGCTTACAGGTTAACGTGCGTTTGAGAGAGACTTGAGAGTGGAGGGAGTGGGGGAGGGAGCGTGGGGGCATCAGTTTCAGGAAGGAGGGGAGGATTTGGCCAAAACACTTTGTGACAGAGCTCCTTGTTACACTATAACAACAGAAAACTCAGACCACTAGCCAAGACCTGTTGCGCAACTGGTGGTGTGATAGTGTACACAACAGGGAGGGAAACAGAGTAAGGGGCAATGGACATTGAGGGAAACGATGGGAATATGCTATCTGGAAATGACAGTGAAATGTTTCAAATATTATAATGTTCTGTTTGCTTACTCTGATTACCACTTACACATATAAATTATCACGGATACCTCACCTCCTTAATGGTGATTAAATAACTTTACAACTGAATCATTTAGATACACTTACCATCAACTAAAAGGTCTACCTTCCTCCCAGAATGTCTTTCATGAATGTGATCGTAAAAAAAAAAAAAAAATATATATATATATATATATATATATGTATGTATAAAATATCTTATTATTTACATTTAACATTTTAATGGCTTAGTTGTGATCATTTAATAACAAGAAAAGACACAGGTTTGTGTGGTTTCTCTTCTTATTCCAAACACACACAGGTCCAATAGGTTGGAGACTCTAAATTGGTCATAATTTAGAATAACTGCCATTTTAAATACCTGTTGCCAGGGACGTAGCACTGAGGACGCAGAGGTCATGTCCTCTGTATTTTTCTGGGAATTTGGGGGGTTCAGCAACCAGGAAGGATGGGGAGTAGGGTGTGTGTGTGTGTGTGTGTGTGTGTGTTGGGTGGGTGGGTGGGGGGGGGGTTGTTTACATTCTACATTCCACACCGTGACACAAGGGCAAAGTGGTTCTTCATTTACATGTTTTCGACATGTGTTATCAACCAACTATTCTGACTTTTTTTTCTGCGGGCATGTAGCTTTAGCCTCAGTCTTTTAGCACAATATCATGCTTATGGCCATCAAGTTCATATTTAAGACCCCGTTTACAATATTATCATTTTAATACAAGTCAGCTGTAAACATTCAACCAACTCGTGGAGCTAATGTTAGCCTTCTTACTTAGCTAGCTCCAGCTCATGAAAGCAACAGTAACTAAAGGGGGTGGCCATAGTTAATCGGGGAATTGGACTTGGACTCATGACCTCAATATTTCTAAAATCCTCTGATCTACTTAATGGAGATATTTATGTTTTGCCAACATGAAATTCAACTTGCAAAGGTTTTTTTTCCCCGGACAATATGTGTTCCTCTGAAGGTTATTGTCCAAATTGTCCTGCACTGAACTCTGCAGCTGATGCCCTGAAGCTCCGTAGTGGATGTACTTTGCCAACCATACAGGACCTTGAAGTCTGACCAGAGCAAGTTACACTATAACAATAAATCTGCCATTAATGACTGCACTCTGATTTGTCCTTTGCACCCTCCTCACTGCTTCATGGTGGTGTCGGAGGTAATGAGTCACTCCGTAGCATTCATGCAGGTTGCTTGTTGCCGGGGAATGGCTCGGGATCATGAAAGGCAGTTGTAGCCAGCTGACTGACTCCCCCTCATCACTGAGTTCCTGTCCTTGCTCCAACCGACCCATCAATGAAAAGCCACTTTCTTTCCCCTCTCTGGTGTGTGGCTGTGCAGGAGAGCGAAAGGGAGGTGGGAAAACGATGGACAATACAGTAACCCAACGCTGGCCAGACTCACAATGTGAGGTCTCTGTGCCCTGGTAGACCAACAGACAGAGAGGCCTTTCTCATGATCCAACTGCTTCACCAGTCCCACGCCAGCATTCCTCTGAACTTTAATTATGCAGCAAACACATGCATATTCACGTGCTAATCACGTCACTGCGGCCGGGACACCCTGTAAAGTAATTGTGATACGGAAGGAATAATGTGATCCAAGGGGACCCATACATAGAGAGGACATAGGTATCTTGTGATTGCATAATGCTGTCAATAAAAGAGATTTGCTGATTGTTGAATCTGGGTTGATGTATCTTCTAGGGACCCGCTGGATGTCCCGCTGTGCCCTTACAATTTTAGGTTCAGTGAGCACAGTATGGCACCATCCCATGTCAAAACAATAATCATATGAATACAAATATTCTGCTTTTACACGATGTGTGTCTAGATTACCAATGAATATATAATTTACACTGCGTTTTTTTATTACATCAAATTTGGAGCTATTTGTTCATATCTTCCTCTACACTGTACCTTTTTATCTTCTGTTTACCCTGCTTCTTTTCTCTTTAGCTTATTCTTTACTACATTCATGCATATCCACAAATACAGTTTCATGGACTTTGAGGGGCTGAGACGCAGACCCAGAGACGCTGCTTGATGTACCTCAGCAGTTCACATAGAACATGGCAGCACGGACAGCAGCAGGACAGGTGTGGCAGAGATCTCTACAGTGGCATAGGGGTTAATGCCTTGTCTTTTATTAGATGTTATATGATCAATCTCAATCTTACAGCAGGCGGTGAAGCAATAATACTTTACCCTCAAAGCTAATAGTCCATCTTTATAGGCAAAGCCCCTGAAATAGAATTGCAGTAACAGCTTGTACCTTTGGTTCCTTGAACACAGGCTGCTCTTTAACCCTTCTGTTTCGCAAGTTTCTGAAGACTCAGTGGATGCGGTGCTGAGATGTTCAAGTGTGGACCTGATGTATCAAATATTTCCAGTTTTCAAGTACCGAGTGTTGCGCGCCTTTCAGGCCAAAAGACTGCAGGGCACACTCACATGATATGTCCATATCGAGTGGAAGTAAAACATTATACTTCATTATCCTCCCAAAATATTAGACTACAAACTACATAAAGCTGATAGTTTGTGAAATCAAGATGTGTTTTTACTTAACTTACTATGATAATACTGTGCCGATGTTACCTGTGTGGGTTTATAGTAGATACAAAAAAACTCTACCAACACGTATGTATGTTGTTTCATGGCCATAGCAGAAATAAGAAATGATCTTCTCATTCAGCTCAGTAAGGCCTGAGGGAAAACCTGTGTCACCTGTGGTCAGTCACCACCTGCAGTGCTGAAAGCTAAACTTTGTCACACAGTACTCAAGTGAGTTTGTAACACTATTTAAGTTTGTATATGCTGCCACTGATATGGTTGGTAACATATTAAAGCCAAATATGCAGGAGAGGGTGAAAGCTTTTGCCAATGTTGGACTTTAGAGAATGAGGATATGGCTATTTTCTGGAGGCAGTGCCTACGGGCGTAAATCTTGTTTGTATCGAATTCGCTGAAACACCTGTAGAAAAAATTATTTCATTCATTTTGGGCCAGAATTCAGTGGATGAAGTGTTTTTTGGGGGAAATTGGATTGCATGGGTTGCATAATCACACCTGGCTAAGCACCGCTGGTACATGCAAAAGATGACTGCCCCGTTAGACCACTCCATCTTTTATTACAGTGCTGAAAAGAAGTTATCTGTCTCTTCCAGTAATGTGTAACTGAATTAGCTTATTGCCCCTCAGATCAACCGCAAACTTCTGAGAGAAAAAAGACTGGCGCACACTGATAGATTTGAAGCCTTTAATAGTGAAAACGAAGGTAGAGACCACCTGTTTTTTTCTCTTTCTCTTTACCTTTTTTCTTTTTCTTTTTTTTTTTTTTGCTTTAAATTACCTGTTTGTTTGTGCATTTTAATCTCTGTCAAACAGCGGGTCCGGACAGCCTCTGTTCAGCAATGCCATGTCATAACTGTGCACTAAGTGTGACGTCAAAGAAAGCCAGTCAAAAGAAAAAAACGTGATAACAGCATTCTTCCCTAAGTGTGCATGAAACTCAGCCATTAATCCATGTTAGTACACAATGTACCTCTGATTTTTATCTTTATTCCAACAACAGCTAAACTTGAAAGGGAGACCACACTGGAAAGATTTTAGGGAACCAAGTTGTTTGATTTAAAGCATGACAGTCAAGTTGACCTAAAGTAACCCCACCATTTAAAGACCAGTATAGTAACCATACAACCTAAAATACAAAGGCCAGTTGAAGCCTGTGAGCACTCCACTCCAGTTAGGACCAGCTGAAAGATGAAAACTGCTGCCTCATCGGGAGAGCTAGTTTCCCAACTACTTCTCCACTGACGAAACAAATGTAAACTCTAACAGGGGTCAAATAGTATGAGACTTTCAGTTTTGAGAAGTGGAGGAAAGATATCGTTTACAGATTCGTATGTGAACAATATTTGAATTTGAGTTCAAACAATGAATTCGGCATCGGGAGTTTAAGACAGTCATGGTAGTGGAAATGTTTAATCTATTTCAAAGTTGGTGACTTGAACAAAATCAAAGATCCGGTAATCAAAGAGAATGACTGCTCTGCCCGGCAACAGACTGAGGTTCAATTTGCAGCAGGACATCGACATTAAATAGATTATGTATTCAAATTAAACTAAGTCATTTGCGACTGTATCTTGCAGTGCTTGACTTTGACAAACGACACCTGCCTACGGACATATTTTTATATATAATTAATTCATTCTAATTAGGTCAAATTCAACGACTCTCATATTTTCTTGCATTCAATTGAAGCAAAAGAGAGATGAGAGGACTTTTGTACTAATTTGAAACTGTATTGGTAGATTTCATACTGTAATCCATGTGAAAACTGAGAAACTAAATCTTTTCAAAAGGGTTATTATATGTCAAGGCGGCACAAGATTGCAGAAATACTGAAGTCATGGGTTCAAGTTTTCCGTTGAGAAATTTTTTTTCGGCCTCCAGAATCTGTAACATTTTTTGATTATTTAAATTTTTCACATTATTTTTAAATTTTATCTCCCCGTATGATCATCTAAATGATGTTTCAGAGAACTCTACAAACAGTCATGTATATAATTCTAGTGGAGGAATACTAAATCACTTTATTTTATGTTCATGTAATTTCAAATTTTGTCTAAAATAGTGGGATTTCAAGGTGTATACGCCCCAGAAACAATCTCGGGGACACACCCCCTGTGTCTTTAGTGGCTTTACTTGATATAGTGCTGATACCTTAATCTTCTTTGACAGCAGTAACAATAGGACTTCTTCAAACAAACAGATGGTCATTGGGTGTGTATTACAGGGTTATTTATTTATATATTGTAACTCCTGTTGTTGTATTTCCTTTAGTTTAACAGTTTCTGTAAAGATCTTTATTTTTTGTGTGTCATTTTCTGCTGATTATTCAAATGATTGTCTGACAGACTTCCTTGTTAACAAAGCACAGACAAAGCGCAGAACAGGAAGGGAGGCAACCTGCAAGATGAACTTCAGCGATTATTGGCCCCTAACACAGATGAACGCTGATGACATCCGAGAGTTGAATCATCCGCATGACTTCCTGTTGATTTATGGGTTTGGACCTGAAGACAAAACAGCTGGGGGTGGCCTTCTACAGAAGTTAAGGGGTCAACTCACCAAAACAAACAGTGCCTACTTCCCGAGGGATTTCCTGCTCAACAACATGAAACAAATCCACTACAGGCGGCATCATCAATTTAAAATGCTGTGTCTTGTCATTGAGAAGACACCATAAACACTTCTAAACATTTCTGATGTTGATTGTTATGTTTGTGGATGATTTTGGTAATTTAATTAGGGATGCATTTTAGGGTTGGACATCTTGTGCATTTGCCTTTTAAAATACACTTGACAGCACTGACCCATGAAAATATTAAAGGCCATTAATTTGCTTCCTGAATTTGTTTGTGTCGATGTTGGAAATAGACAAGAAAAATAATATTCCACTAAACATGGACATTGAGGGAAACGATGGGAATATGCTATCTGGAAATGACAATGAAATGTTTCAGATATTAAAATGTTCTGTTTGCTTACTCTGATTATCACTTACACATATAAATTATCACGGATACCTCACCTCCTTAATGGTGATTAAATAACTTTACAACTGAATCATTTAGATACACTTACCATCAACTAAAAGGTCTACCTTCCTCCCAGAGTGTCTTTCATGAATGTGATGGTAAAAAAAAAAAAAAATATATATATATATATATATATGTATGTATAAAATATCTTATTATTTACATTTAACATTTTAATGGCTTAGTTGTGATCATTTAATAACAAGAAAAGACACAGGTTTGTGTGGTTTCTCTTCTTATTCCAAACACACACAGGTCCAATAGGTTGGAGACTCTAAATAAACATCCTATGAACATTTCTTTTCTGTGTTTTGAGTGTCACACACAGTTTGTCTCTTCACTTAAAATCATTCTTGCCTCTGTGACTTGAAGTGTCTTAATCCTATTATTTTTACTTATGTATTGTTTTGCCGTTTGTTTTGCCGTTTGCTGGAGTCCTGTTTTCCCCAGTTTTGTTATTTTTTTTCTGTCTTTATTTTAATGTTTTCTTTCTCTCTTGTTGGACTATTACAGCATCAGGGACAATAAAAAACACAAAGCCTGCACTTACATTTCTATTTCATTCTACATTATACTTTGACTGACCGACCTTTCAGAGGAAAATATTTCATTTTTTTCATTCTACCGCATTTATTTTATGGCTACATTTACTAGTGGCCTTGATGATTTTACGTCCACAACATATAATTAACTTTTAAAATATGATGCCTTGTTGTAGATTAATCTACCCGACGGCATATAAAGCAGTTAAAATGAGATCAGCCTCAACCAGGTGAAACACTGAAATGCTGCTTAAACATTAATACAACAACAACAATAATGCGGTAATGCAATGCAACACTATGAAATGGGCCATTCTGCTGCCTAATGAGTACTTTTACTTTTTAATGTTTTCAGTACATTTTGCTAATAATATTGTGTATTGTGTATATATTTGTGTAAAAGTTTGAATGCAGGACTTTTACTCATAACTGAATGTTTTTACATTTGGATATTGCTACTTTTACTTAAGTAAAAGATCTTAATACATCTTTCATCACAGACAATCACAACAGCAATAATAAGTCTTAATAATACAATTATAAAAAGCATGTTAATCTCGTGTTTTCACACGTGACATCATATATTTGGATATTATTAAAGAGTAACTTAACACCGGGCCGAAGAGGAGTGCTTCACTGTCTTCTCTTGTTGTTTTAGTTTGTTTTACCCTCACGTGGTCGGGTCTGGTCAGCAGTGTGCTTTGTTGCACCTGAAACCCCAGCCAACAGTGATGTCACAGTATCTGGGGGCCACACCTGCACATCACTACAGCACAGGGAAATGTTAAACCACCGGAGGTAAGCAAAACAAGACTTTCAGGGGATGTTAAGGTACTCCTTTTTTTCATAACACGTGATTTTTTTTCATCACGTGATGATAAAAGACGTGATTATATGTGATATTAAAATTGTGTTTTACTGGTAATATTGTATGCGCAGAAGATGCTTTCATATCTGACGTCTTACATGTCACACAAGAAAGAGAAACACTCGAAACTCACATGTGCCTGATACATTAAAAAAGTATTTATACTGTAAATTCACATGTGCTTTTGTGCAGGAACAAAAATCATTATCATATACAGTAATTCCAGGTAAAGTGGGACAGTTTTTGGGAAATCTCTCTTTCCCCAGTCCAAACAGACTCGGTCCTCATTGAAATGCCCACAGGGAAACCAAATTGTAGAAATAATTAGAAATAAGTTATATCTACATAAACTTCATCCGTCAACCTCTTTTATGGAAGTGTAATTACTTTGGCATCAAAACGTATCATGCATGTGAGCAAGGAATTCTAAATATTTATTCAGATACCTCCACTTCATCCAAATTGTGTCCATACAACAGGATATAACGAATCAGAAGTTAAATGGAAATGGAGAGTAAACTGTTATTTCACTGAATTAAAAGCTTGCAAGTTGTTGTTTGATTAAAAACAAATGATCGGAAGATAAGGTGAAAATTTGTTCAGTTAGAAAGGTCTAGCCTTTATCGTGTATCTTTGGACAGGACTCTTTCTCCATTTGCTCTCATATTCTTACAGCTCTGGTTATCAACATTCATCCATGGATGGATTTATTTTTCCCCTCTTGCCTCTGCTCTGCTTGCCTTCATATTTCATTTCACATGTCCTCTCTCCCTGTAGCAATCTAGCTGCCATTTTCTGTGGGCTACTTAATATAAAAATAGGAACTACTGCTGCAATTTCACATCCTTGTACACATCTCTATGTTTCTCAACTTACTATTAAAAACATGAACAAATCACGACTGTTTCTGCATTTGGATTCCCTCACTGGCTGTTATGAATCATTTTTATGCTGAAATGTTTTACATATATATTGCGAGACATTTAGCAGTAGGAACGTTGTTTAAAAGTTGAATTTAGACTGCTGTTTAATAAATTGAATGCCAGTCCAAAACAACATTTCATTTGTTAGCGTGCTGTATCTATAGATATATCTATTTATCAATGATGTATATGATCAATATCAGATTAAGATTAAGCATCAACCTGAACCACCTGTAACCCACCCACCATAACTGTTATTATTATTATTGTTGTTGTTGTTGTTGTTGTTATTGTTATTATTATGCTATGCGCGCAGGATGTGTGTGTGTGTGTGTGTGTGTGTGTGTGTTAAGCAACAGCAGGCTCACTTACTCAGCGGAGGGCCGGTCTTCGTCGTCATCGCTGCTCATTAATTATTAATGAGGAGGCAGCGGCCACGGGAAAACTGGCTGCTTCTGGTTTCCAGGCATAAATACAAAAGCGGAGCCGGTCTGAGGGGAAAAACGCCACAAAGGGGAGCGGAGCGACCTGAGGTTTCAAAGCTGAAGACCAAGAGAGGCAGGTAAGCGGCTGAACGGACGAACTGTTCGCAACGGCGGGGCGGCGATGGCGGGCGCAGGGGATTTAAATGTGGGGCCAGAAAAAGAACGGGCTCTGTCAGTGAACGCCGCCGAAATACGGCGAGAGCAGCTCATCCGCCGCAGTTGTCGGCGGCCGCGTACACACATCACGCCGACTGTCAGCCAGCTGTTGGGGCTGGCAAGGGGACGGCAAAACGCGGCGCCGAAACAACCTGTGCGTAGCCAAACCGTCTGCAGATCGGCCCGAGTGTGACTTCCACTGATGTGTTGTAGGGCTCTGCGTGCTGGCAAGGGGACACGGTGCTCTGACTGGAACAAGGTGGATTCATCTCATTTCTTCGCTGTATTTGTCCGCCTTGAGATGCGTTTTGAGCTTTGGTTTTTATTCACGCCACGATCAGTCGGGGTAACTCGGTGAAGTTTGCTTTGTTTCAAACCGCGGCCGCTTTGGCATCGCAGTTTATACGTGGCAGTAAAGGCTTTTACTGTACAGCTGAGGTGTCCAGCGTATAGACGGACGTGGAGTCGATCAAACACTTGGATTCTCCTACTTTTTACCCGCTGTCTCCAGTCCCATCTTTCTTATCCGTTGAGATACTCCTCCTTTTATTATTCATATTTAGGTACCACTTTCTAAGGGGTATGAGCTGTAACTAATGGCTTAATTAGAAGTAAATATAATTACCTACTTCATAGATAAATAACAATAATAACAGCTCAAGAATGGTCAAGACAAAACCCTTTAGCTGGTTTATTTCACTGGTTTCTAGCTTTTCTAAAAATCCTTCTATACTGCACTAATAGGTGTTGATTAAGATATTAATAAAAGATTTTTAATCCGGCAAATCTGCAGGTATAAATCTTGACAAGTTGTTAAAAAATGGATTATGGTTCAAGCAAGTGGTAAAACCGTCCAACCAGTCAAAGGGATTTTTTTCACTGCCTGGCAAATGAAAACCTAAAAACCCTTAGTAAAGCCGTTAGTTTCAACTCATAAACCCTTTATAAATGGAGATGTGCAACCTGTGTTTTTATATTTTCACTGCTGTGGGTTAGGATGTGTGTCTTTATTACAGAAATATACTTAAAATAAATTTTTAATGTACTGTATTTTCCGTCTTTGTCTTTGATTTATTTTCTTTGTTTTACTTGGTATATTCAGTCTTTTGATGGTGGTAATTTGCCTGTCATCATTCTGTACTTCCGACTGAATGTGTTGCGTCTGTTCTCTGAGTCTGTGCTTCTGTGACTTGTGTGTATATTTGGCAATACTACAGTAGTCTCTCAGGGCACTATTCTCCTCTTCATATGTACCAGTGTGGTTTACAGTAGCACAGCGGTGGAGTGTGTGTGTGTGTGTGTGTGTGTGTGTGTGTGTGTGTGTGTGTGTGTGTGTATATGTGTGTGTGTGTGTGTGTGTCTGTGTGTTGCCTCCACGCCATCATCCCATTTTAGGAAAATCAGAGCTGGGAGAGAAGTGTGGAATCTCTGGCCTTTGGCACAAAACCCCCAGACTACACTGACATTTTTTTAATGCAGGGATGTAGAAATGTTTGTTATCATGCTACTACTTACATGGGACTGATAACGCAAATGCAGATGTGAGTGTGGGCACAGCTGGAGAGAGCTGTGTCCACAATTAAAGGAGAGAGTAACGCAGTAAAGATGAGAGACAGACACAGTCATTAAAGATATTCCTGCTCAGGGCTGGTCCTGCTCTTGAAAAGGCCACCGGCAGCCGCACTGTAGATTGCCATTTCTAGGTCAGTGGTAGCCGGCCCCTCCCTTGCCTCCCGCTCCTCACTCCACCCCACCCTGAGCTGCCCATCTACCCTAGCCCAGTCCACACGTCAATCTGCGTTGGTGGTGTAGAACGTGGAATGGTGGCACGTGGCGAGTGCACTGACCAGGCGTGGAATTAAAACCAACCAGAGGGGGTCGCAAAATATGTCGGACAGGCCAGTGAGTGAAGTGAAAAAAACACTGTCTATGAATTAGATCTCTCATTCATTTAAAGTCATTGTTGCTTAGGTGTTTGTAGAACCAGGTGAATTTTGTTCTGAAATATGCTTTTAGTGAAAGCTGAATCTTTACAGCTATGATGTGGTTTTGCCAAGAAAGGATGCAAAGATGTAAAGTGACACAATCTTCTGACCTTATTAGACTTTTGCAATGATCAGTAAGAGCCTGAAGCTGCTTGCTCATCCTGTTGCTGGAAGTAGAGCAGGGATTTTTGGCACAACTTCACCGACGCCTAGAAGGGAAATAGGGAGAGGTCAAACCTCCAACGACACTTCCAGTGTAAAGAGCACATTACAAACACAATACAATGTACTTTATGATGAACCTGTTGAAGAACCTGTTGAACCTATTGTCAGCATCAGCCAACTCTGTTTGCAGGTTGTTTAAGTGGTCAGAGGAAGAAGCTCAGGTATTTACATATAGATATAGAAATCAGATACAGATTTTCGGGCATGAAGGATGCTTGTCTTTTACTGTCTGGGAAGCTTATGTGCCACTGATTATCTGTTACTAATAGATGTACAACCTACTGCTGCATCTACCTTTTGTCAGATATGTTGCCTGAATGTACCCTCATCTCTAGCAGCTGCAGAATATGAAAGAGCAGTAGTCATAGTACTGAAACTACAGAAAACGGTCGATGAAAAGTTTGTGCCACCTAGCAGAGCAGGAAGCAGACATGTTAGCCTTAATTCAAGACCACCGATTCATCAGCAAATAACACCCAACAATCACAGAAAAGCCTTTTTGTCTGAGGTGTGTTTGTCTGACATCAGAAATGAGCCTAATTTTTACAACCATCATTTTAGGTGAAATATTTTATCAATTCAAAAATAAATACAATGGACCAACATCTCCCTGGATTGTGCAGTATGGATAGTTTACTCTATTGTTTTTTTTTTTTTTTTACCACACTGATATATAGTGATATAATATATTTTCTGGAAAATCTAATCTAATCTGATAAACTGTTTATTCGTAAAAATAATCAGATGAAAATAACCAGACAGGAATGTCTGTTTTAGTCAAATCCAGTGATTTGAATACCTGAACGAATAACAAATTGCATCATATTGATGCAAGAATCATATAAAGTACACGATACAAGATACAAGGTAGAATTTATTACTATCTCCATATACAATAGTCAGTATACAGGAGAATGAAGTTGCGTTTCTGTCAGTGGTCTGGTTAACACATTAAGAACAAATACAACTGAAAAAAGGCAGTGAAGAATACAGCAGAGAACCACAATGGAAATCAGCAGTCAACTAACGACTCTGGTAGAACTTGAAATAAGAAGTTACAGAGATTTACAGAAAAGCCCTTACTCAATGTTACCTCTTTATAGGTATTGAATCACAGTCTTCTTACTTGAACTTACGTAACACACCCATGCAGTATCTTTTCTTGCAGTGCTGGCCGGTGGTTTCCTGTCTGACTCTCTGTGTCCGCTCCTGTTGAGCAGGTGACTCGTCCACCTGAGCTGTCACGGTTGACCGTTTGCTTACAACACAGTTTATCAGCTGCAAAGTGGAAGTTCAAGGCTAAAAACAAGTGAATATGACCAACACCCTGTGTCACAGTAGTGACATTAGTAGTGTATCTGTAGTGTACATACTGTGTGTACTCGTCGAGTTCTGGCCAATCAGAGGAAGATGAAGGACCTCATGTGACTGAAGATAAACAAATAACAATGGTGGCTCATAACATAGGAGAGTTTGATATGCAGCTCCAATGAATTCTTTCTGCTGTATGATCTCAACTTGAAGGAAACTCATTGTATATTTTCTAAACTGTACCTTTTGTACAGCGCTGTGTCCAGCGTTGCTGTGGCAACAAAGCGGGGAGTATGTGTATTTATGTATGTGTGCCAAAGTTGTGTAACATATGTGAGTAACTTACCTCAGATGAGTTAATACTGTTGTTCATGGATATCAAAATGGGGAAAACAGATTAATTTCAGATTAAAAACCATCAGATAACAGTTATTTTTACAACTGTTTTTTTTTTTAATATATACCTTTGGATAAAACGTTTACAAAATTCATTTGGCAGGGTAGTGAGGTTAGAATAAAAATAGGTGAATTACAGAGAGGGAAAGAACAAGGGGGACTGGGTGTCCCAAGCAAGCAGCTATACTATTGGGCGACACAAATGCGAGAACACTATATATGAATGGGTGTGTCCAAATGTTACGAATACAGGGATTGATATGGAGTCTAGAAACTGTGCTCTAATGACACTAAGGGAACCCCGCTTTGTAAATCATAAAAAGGTAAATCTGGAGGTTTTACTCCATCACACCGGGATTTAGTGTTTAAGCTATGGCAAGAAAAGGGTCTGGACCAGCTTGTTAAACTCTATAAAGGAGGAACAAGCCCTCAGATGACTACATTCAAGGGTTTGTTCCTCCTTGAAGGGTAAATTTTCTTTACTACAGCCTGATTTTTTTCTGCTATTTACAAATACATTATATACCAAAAATATACAGGCTCCAAACACGTCTTTCTTGGAAGACATTCTTCAAAAGCCCATGCCAAAAAGATTTTTTTCTTACGTCAATGAAACCTTCGTTTTAAATTCAAATTATTCTACTGATCACATTCGAAAGCAGTGGCAGATTGATAAAGAATGTCAGATAGAAGAAAATATCTGGATATCAATTATAGAAAATACACTTACTATTCTGAGTTGTAATAATGATTTAGAGACACAATTTTAAATATTGTGAAATCCCATCGTACACCATGACTGAGAGGCAGGCCTGGTCTAAGGTCGCCTAAATGTGGTGAATGCAACTCAGAAATTGGCACGAATGCACATATGTTTTGGGAATGTGCAAAGATACAAAAATTTCAGAGAGAATTGAAAGATGAGGTGGTTAACTTGATTGGATATGACTTGGAGCTATCACCTCTTGGTGTATTTTGGCTAAAGTGGACAATGCAAGGAACAACCACAACGCTGAATTGATTGGAATACTCTTATATATAGCAAGAAAGACTGTTCTCAACCTCTGGATTTCTAAGGACATCCCTGCACTGGACGGTTGGTAAAAGGAGGTACTGAGAATGCTCCCTCTGGAAAAACTGACCTACACCCTTCATGACAATGTCGAGGGATTTATTAAGACATAGCAACCAGTCTTGGACACGATGGACTTTGGTCTCCCCCAGATAACTGTTCTAACAATATACACCCTTCAAGGAAAACTGCCAGAGTGTTGCTTCTTCGTACATTTCTCTATTGGGTAAACAGGAACATCTTCTGAATAGACTCCCACTGTGCTGTTCGTGCTCACAGCTGTCCATACATTCACAGCAAGCAGCCTTGTGTACTGGAGTAACAAGGTCACTTGTGTATTCCTCCCTTTCAATGTTACTGTCCCTGAGCAATTTCTCTATAATTAGAGAGACTGCAATAAGAAATCTTTTTTTTGTGTGTGTGTGTGTGTGTGTGTGTGTGTGTGTGTGTGTGTGTGTGTGTGTGTGTGTGTGTGTGTGTGTGTAGTCTGTTCGCTGGCAGAAATAACAGGGTTTTGTCAGGACTTCTAATTTGACCTTATGCTCAATAAACAGTCTCGTATGACAGGATAAACAGTTGGTAGATGGAACAATGTAAACGTGTCATGGATGTGTGCCCCCAATCTGCTGGTACACTGGTCAAGTTTGAAAGTTTTAACTGGTCAGTTCACCCAAATTTTTCCCCAATTACACCTAATGGAATCTAGCCATAACGACAGTTTTGGCTTAGTTCATCCAGGTTTTAAGACATGCATCTGCTCCCCGATACAATGGAGTTAAGAGCAATTTCATTTGTGGTGCTCACAGCGTTGAAAAAGTAATTTAAAAAAGTTCAACAGCAGCACCTCTTTCCAGAGACAGTGTCCCCATTACTCTGGATAATCCTTTCACAACTCAGCATAGGTAAGACACAATAGCATGACTCAGAAGCAAAGGTCAAAGTACAGAACAGTTTACCTTTATTAAGGCTCAGCAGATAAAATCAGGCAGGAACAAGAAATAGATGAAGTCAGGGCGTTGAGCAGTGGTCGGAAACAGGCAGGCAGGAAAACCAGGCAAAAAGGCAAAAGGAGCAGGCAAAAGGTAAATCCAAAAACATAATATTCAAAAAATCAGATAAGCAAGACTGGGAAGCTACAGCCCATAAAGCACAATAGACAATCTGGCAGAGAATGGCTGGAAATTGGCCGGTACCTTTACTAGGAGCTGATTAGAGAATTAGGAAGAGGTGAGTAGGTGGGCAGGTTCAGGTGGAGAGTCGGGTGGCTGTAAGGCGGGGAGGGCAGGGGTTACTGCAGGACAGGAGGGAGTGGCAGGGAATGACGAGAGTGTGAGTGATATGGCGATGACAGGCAGAAAATGAATGAATGCAAGAAAGAACTGTGACAAATCCACAGACTTCACGTCAACGAATTTCAGTGGAACCATTTTCCTACCTAAGAAAGCGTGTTTATAGCATGTTTAATGGGTTATCTAGAATAACAAGGACACTGTATCTTAATGAGCCCCCGAAGTCCTGAAATATGGTTTTTCTTTTAATCTTGTGAGCATATCTTGACAACATATGTCAAACTGCATCAGCAGAGAGAAGCAAGGATCAATAGCTGAAAAATACCCCCTGGGGAATGATATAGGAGAGAATAGGAGGTAACTGCTAACAGGCATGCAACCTAATATGACCCACCCAACCAGCAGTGTTTACAGTCTTACTTTCTCTAGGGTATATTGTTTTTTAAGGTATATTTCATGTCATTTATAGAACCCAAACTCTAAAATATGTTGAGTTTTCTATCTTTCACTCAATATTATCCTCTGCTGTACAAGTGTATGTCGCCTCCTGGCTCAGTCATGAATGTGCCATTTTTAACTTGGGTCCTTGTCTTTAAATTGTCCTCAGACTGCATCGAAGAGGAGCTCGGACGGCATGCAAAGTTGTGAAATTTCGTCAGACAGCACTGATGATCCTCTTAGTAGCGACCTACGCACTCATCGGCAGCCTCGAATAGTAGTGATTGGTGCTGGCTTGGCCGGCCTTGCTGCAACAAAGGTCCTACTGAAAAACGGCTTCACGGATGTCACTGTTCTAGAGGCATCAGACCACATCGGCGGACGAGTTCACAGTGTTCAGCACGGTGAGAAGACGTGTCCCTGCTTCCCTGATGTTACCTAAAACTTTGTGTTAAAATTATTCATGAACGGAATGACTGAAACTACAGTGGGGCTGCAGCTTCAGACCAAATAATAACATGTAATCCCACACTAGCTGTGTAAAACAGCTTTCGATACCTACAGTATACACCCTTAGTGCAACACATTTATTTGGTACAATACAACTCTCTGTGCATGTATTTCTCATTTTGCAAAAGTTACATGCATTCAAGCTAAATCCTGAAGTGCTATACCACATTCGCAGCAGACATAGTGCCCTGAAACTTCTCTTCCCTCTGCCTTTTTATCTTTCTAAACATACCAAATGGCATGGGTTATTATAGACTTGCTTCCTTCTCCAACCCAATGTCTAAATTTCTAAAACTGTTAATTAGTGATCTTTAGTGGTCCCGGTAGGCAGATTTTGTTCATCTGAGCAGCTGTGGTCGTCCACTAATCAAAAGGTTGGTGGTTCGATCCCCGGCTCCTCCAGTTGGTATGTTGAAGTGTCCTTGGGCTGAACCCCAACCCCTAATTGCCCCTGATGGCTGCGCTATCAATATGTGTGAATGGGTGAATGTGGCCTGTAGTGTAAAGCGCTTGAGTGGTCGATAAGACTAGAAAAGCGCTATGAAAGTGCAGTCTATTTAGCATTTATCTGACTCTTGGCAAGAATTTCTCAAAATTGAACTACTGCTTAAGGGTCTTTACTTCTCCCTCTGAAGCCAATAAATGAACTGTTAAATAGCTGTTGAACTCACAGAACAACTGATTGTATTTGCATTTTGCTGTGGGCACGAAGATGCATTTTTCAACATTCTTTGTTCAGCTAAATCCATGAAAAAGAAGTATTTGACTGCTGATATATGAACAAAGAATCTTCTGACACAAGTTGGAGTTACAAATTTAAAAGCCATGTAGCAGAAATAGTATTATAAAATCTGTATTAGGCCTTTTTCGTATCAAAGAACTGTACGTCTGCTTTTTCTCTGCATTCACAATAACTTTGATTGGTAAGTACTTCATATTTACTTGAAAAAACTGTCCAATCAGGCAACCATTCATTCACACAATCAGCTCTGTTCCCTTAAATAACCTGAATTACTAGACTTATCAGATGCATGTCCAGTTCCAAGGGAAATATGCTTGAGTGACGCTGGTAAATTTTTCCAACAAAGTCGACTTAAGTGCGAGTCTTGTGCCATAGAAACTTGTCTGCCTTTATCTGCCATCATGACAATCTCCTCCAACTGGCAAGGACAAACAAGTAGGGAACGGCATTTGCTTGTTGCGCTGATACTTGTAGGCATTTAAAAGAGGTCACGTGTAAACACACTCATACAGCACTGCTAAATGTAAAAATGTGTGTCACGTACATGGATAATGCCTCTGTTATGTAAATGCCTGCTTATGTGCATAGACGTTTCATAATCAGAGAAGCATTTAGCCATTTCTGTCTTTGCATTGGCCCGTTTCCATTGTATAAATGAATGTAAAAAATATACATTGCCTGATGCCATCATCCTCAGGAAAATTATATAATTAATGGTATTCCATTGGGCTTCAGCGACCACAGTGTGTTAGTTGAGTTGACCGTCTTCTTGAACTGCCTAATTATCTAAAATTCAGCCGTGGTTTTAACTTAACAGAGCACACTTTATATCCTATTTCATTCAAGGCCACGTAGGAGACGTTGAGTTCAAAGCAATACAATTGTTTCAAACTCACACGGATCTCTGGCCTTTTTTTTTTTTTTTTTTTTTTTTTGTAGGAAAAGCAACTTTGGAGCTTGGAGCCACGTGGATCCATGGTGCCAACGGGAACCCAGTGTACCACCTGGCAGAGGACAACGGGCTGCTGGAGCACACCACGGATGGGGAGAGGAGCGTGGGGCGCATCAGCCTGTACACCAAGAATGGTGTGGCTCACTACCAGACCAATGTCGGGAAGAGGATCCCCAAGGACCTGGTGGAGGAGTTCAGTGACCTGTACAACGAGGTGAGGGGACACATACACACATGAATTCCCGCTTGCATGCACAAATTGATGTATGCATGGACAAGAACACACAGATACTCAATGTTCAGCCTACCTAACATCAGAATATGTACATTTAATGATGCCACACACTGTAAACAGATTATATAAATTCAGGGGCAACTCTTTAACAACGTCAACCGGTCATTGTTGGAGATGCCAAATTTTCCACAGATACTAAATATGTCTGGCTGAATCTGAAGCTATATGCATAAAATGATGCACAAACCACTCAGAATATAAAAACATGAATTCTGTGGTTTGAACATTTTTTTCAGTGTCAACATCATATGGTTTAGTAAAGAGTTGGAGCAAACTGCTACAGAATATATATGATACTGTCAGACAGTGTGGAATAGGATGATTTTTCCGACCTTAAAGCTTCTTAAAGGGAAACAAAATAGGAAAACAATATGTCAAGGAGTTGATTTTCCCTCAGTCTCTGCACCAGACCTCTGTTTATATTGTTTATATCTATGACAGCACTGTTAAACATATCTTCAGCCTTCAGTTGGTCCAGTGAGACGATCACCAAAGCATCGTGAAATTAACAAGGAATGGCCATTTTTGATAGCCCAGTTCTCTGCTCTCTGCTCGGTAGCAGCCCCGTGTTGTCGTTTAAGTGGGTCACGTCTGGAAAAACATTTACAGAGGGAAGGTATAGAATAAGCAGAAGGCATTTTGTTTTTGTTAATGCTGGTACATCTGTGTTTTCTGTGTGTACCTTGTGACCTCCAGGCCCCATCCTGTCCACCCCACCTCCAGTTTCCTCTGTGCTTTTTTCTATGTTGTACGGACTTTACAGACATATTCTTAGACAAATTTGCTACTTTGGGGTATATAAATAAAGTTGACTTGACTTGGAAAGACTCCAAGCTGCCGTCTCCAGGGTGTCATCCAGCCCTGACTGAGAAACTGTAGACTGATGTGGAACATGTTTCTCTCTTGTGTCCCTCTCATGTTGATTGACTTCATGGTCAGGGTCACATGAAGATGCCTCAGTATGCTCTGGGCGGCACTCTTTATTTCTTTCATCTTCTTGTCGAGGGACTGGACCATAAATGTTGTCTCCCCACTTCAGTGTTGGCCTCAGTATATCAATTATTTTAATTTTCTGTTCATCTGCTGATTGGTTGGTCTATAATTCAGAATTTCCCAAAGCCCAAGTTGAAAAACTCATTTGAAAAATTCATCTTCTTTGTTTTGTCCATCCAGCAGCCCAAGAACCAAAAATGTAGTTTACCATCACAGAAGCGAAGAAAACCAGAAAAGATTCACATCTGAGAACCTGAGACTGTGGCGTTTTTACTTGTCTTTAGTGATTAATCTGTGATCATTTTCTAACAATCAGCTAATTATTTCAGAAATATATCAAAAAGAAACAACCAGTCTCTAGCATGATGATTATTTTTCATGTGTGACAAATAAACTACAATTTTTTTTAAGCAGCAACTTTTTAAATGGCGTTCATTGTCCTTGAGATTCAATTTTTGATGCTGATGCAACAGACAGAGAGAAAATCATGTCACATAATATTACATGTCATTTCCATATACTATATTGAAATATGTGAAAGTTGTTTTTCATTATCTTTCATTATGTTTCGGCATTATGTTTAGAATGCCAAAACATAAAAAGACCTTGTCTTCAGCTGATGCTCCACTTTACCAAATAAACCACTTAAACTGGATAAGTACTTACAGTACTTGTGCAGTCAAGGATTCAAATGATTTTTTCGAGATGACGCCCAACTTTATTCCCTTAAAGTAAACACAGTCTTGATTTATGCTGTTAATGTTTAGACTTGATACATCACTGGTGTTGTTTTGACCTGGTACTTTCTAGGAAATGGTATATTTCACCTTTGTCATCAAGAAAGACAAGTTTACGTAAACACAACCCAGCATTCATGTATCACCTTGTCAGTGTAGCGACATTTCTTCCTAGTCTCTCTTCCCACTCCCTTCATTCCAATTTCTTCTCGTTAGCCAGGTGCTGCTCTTGTAGTGGCAAGCGGTATTTATTTTTAATGTGCTGTGCTGCCCGAGGTGTTTCTCAATCATGCTAAAATTAGTTTAGCATTTGACACAATGAAGTGCTGACCTGATCTGCTCTGAACTGAACTTAACTGGTTTCTCTTTGTCTTTCATCTTCTTCTATTTTCTTTTCATCCTTCCTCATTCGACTTCCTCCCCATCATTCCCTGTCTCTCACCCTTCACCCTACATAAGGTGTACGAGCTGACTCAGGAGTTCTTCCAGAATGGGAAGCCAGTTTGCGCTGAGAGCCAGAACAGCGTTGGTGTCTTTACAAGAGACGTGGTGCGCAAGAAGATCATGTTGGATCCTGATGATTCTGAGAGCACCAAGAGGCTCAAACTGTCCATGCTTCAACAGTACCTCAAGGTGTGCGTGTGCGTGTGTGTGTGTGTGTGTGTGTGTGTGTGTGTGTGTGTGTGTGTGTGTGTGTGTGTGTGTGTGTGTGTGTGTGTGTGTGTGTGTGTGTTCTCAATATCCATGTCTATCTGTGAGTGTTTGACCCTGTAGCAGTGTATTCACTCCTGGGTTTCTCTTTTCATTTCTTCATTTCCTTTTATCTTTTAAGATAAAGTGTATATGTGAATCAGGAGGTGCTTTTACCATAACATCCCCATAACATTGGTTTAATGGTGATGTTTTGCTGAGGCCCTAAACTAATACGGACGTTCATGAATCATCAAGTCAGAACTGTGGAAAATGATGTTTAATTCTAGTTATTTTACAAACCTACAAATCTAATCTAATCTGTTTGCCCGCTGGTGCTAATAGTGAGGGTTCATAAGACAACACTTAATTATTAATTACAAAAAGATTGGTTTGCTAATTAGATAGTAATTACGAGTTTTTATTTACTCCCTCATAAACTATAATTCATGTAGATATCTACTGACAAATATTCAGGCTTGGGCTTTTTGTTATTTTCAAGTTTCACAGGTGTTTAATGAGTTTGTTTCTTACCTTGCAGCCAAGAGCTGTGGTTTACTCCGACTTTTATTCTGACGGGTTGAATCCATCTAAAAAGATCCAGTTTATGTTATGAGTGTCCAATAATAGAAAACGTACAGGCTTGATTCTGTCATAGAAAGGCAATATTTTGACAAGCAATCAATGAATGATAGCAGGGATACAACTAATGTTGGCAATTTTCTTAAATAATCGTTAAGTCTATATAATGTTAGAGCAGAGTGAAAAATGCCTCCCAGAAATTCCCAGAGCCCACAGTGAAGTGTTCAGATCACTTGTTTTGTCTGAGTCCATAATGAAAACAGTAAATTTTACACTCAGGTGGAGAGTTAGATGAGATGATTGTTCCCACTCTCCTTTCCGTCCTTTAAATATAAGGCTTCAGCCAGCAACCAGTTAGCTTAGCTTAGCACAAAAGCTGGGGGAAAGCAGCTGGTCTAGCTATGTCCAACAGTAACAAATCGGCCTTCCCTGAACCTCTAAAGCTCACTAATGAACATGTTATATCTTGTTTTTAAATCCATAAAAAAAAAAACAAATTGGAAAAATGACTGTTGGCAGTTTAACAGTGGGTTATGAGCCGGAGTATTTCTTGGCTGAGAGTAGTAGCTTCCTGGAGTCTCTGATGGTTGCCTGACATCCATTCACTGCCAGAAAGCAAACAAACTTATTTCCTAAAATGTCAAACTATCATTTTTAATGATTAATCAATGAGGAAAATTGAGATCAATTAATTTTCTGTTGATCAGCAAATTGTTTTGGCACTAAATGACAGAACTCACCCCATCCATGAAGTAAAGACAAATCAGTAATTTTGTGAGGGAGTCCAAACAACATTCAGAGTTTTATATTACATATTGGAGGTTATGATATTTTTTTCTCTCTTTTTTTCGTCTGTCTCTTTGTCTGGAAGATGTCATAAAAAGATCTGAGAGCTAAAACAGTCACTCCTCATGATTATTGTGATTATTGTGGGCTATAAAAAAAACACCTTAATTGAAAATTTGCCTTGCTGGAATTTTGAACCAGCAGCTATTACATATATATTCATATTATTTGAGCGCTGCTCCATATGCTCCCACCCACACACACACACACACACAGACAGACAGAAATGCACAGGACACAGAGCATGTTTTTAAATGCAGCAGACAAGAGACAGTGGCGCATTAGCCCCCAGGTATCCGCTACCATGCTGGCTCATCAGCTAATGAAGCAGAGGCTCTAGCACATTTTTGCTTTGTAATAACACACTACCGGGTTGTGTCCTCTAAATAAAGCATACTGTATGTTTCAACATGTTAAAAACCCAGTTTAATCATGCTTGTTTGTTCAGAGCTGCAGCTGTAGAGATGAGTTGTTGACATAGAGAACAGTGCAGTACCTACAATAAAGTATGTATTCAATGGGTGTAGAGAACTGATTTAAAATGCAAATAGTGTGTCTGCAGAATGTTTTCTTTGGCTGTAACAGCAAAGGGATGATTTGTGTGTATTAGACAGCAAGTCATTTGGGTGGAAGTACTAACAAGAAATGTAACTGATCTGATTCTCTGTGTTGATATGTTCTCCTCTTTCAGGTGGAGAGTTGTGAAAGCAGCTCTCCCAGTATGGATGAGGTGTCTCTGAGTGAGTTCGGTGAGTGGACAGAGATCCCTGGTGCGCATTATGTCATTCCTGAAGGTTTCATGAAGATCATTGAGCTCCTTGCCCAGGACATCCCCTCCCGCACCACCTGCCTTTGCAAACCGGTCCGCTGCATCCACTGGAACTACTCAGCCCAGCATCGGGAGGTGATCGCGAAGAGGAGCGACACCAACCAGGACAACAACCACAATGAAAACCACCACAGCTGCCAACCTCACCAGGACCCTCTGATCCTGGGACACCCCATTTGCGTGGAGTGCGAAGATGAGGAGTGGATCACGGCTGACCACGTGATCGTGACAGCTTCTCTGGGAGTGCTGAAGCAGAACCATGAAGCTATGTTCTCCCCCTCTCTGCCTGAGGACAAGGTACTTGCCATTGAGAAGCTTGGCATCAGCACCACAGATAAGATATTTTTAGAGTTTGAAGAACCCTTCTGGAGCCCCGAGTGCAACAGCATCCAGTTTGTTTGGGAGGATGAGGCTCAGCTCGAACAGTTGGTCTACCCCGAGGAGCTATGGTACAAGAAGATCTGCAGCTTTGACGTCCTCTACCCGCCCGAACGCTATGGATACATGCTGAGCGGATGGATCTGTGGGCAGGAGGCGCTGTATATGGAGCATTGCGATGACGAAACAGTGGCTGAGACCTGCACTGAGCTGCTCAGGCGCTTCACAGGTCAGGCCACGAACACAAAGGGAAAAAAGAGCTTTATATTGTGGTTCCTCATCATAAATCCTGTTTACACCATAGGAGCTGAGCTGACCTGATTTCATTTATCCCGAGTTTTAGATACCTTTACCTTTACCCAAGAGGAAGGACATAACATATTCCTTACAAAAAAAAGACTACTTTCTTTGTAATTCTGTCTTATATTGTGTAGATTTTTATGTCAGAAAACAGACAGGATCAACGTCCATCTTCGAGCTCTATTCTAGGTAAGCTTTCAGTAAGAATCAGTAATCTAAAGATAACACAATAGCCCTGGTAGACTGAGACTGAGCCTGTCAGCTCAGTGACTCATACGAAACATGACTCGAGTTGGGTCATTGTGTGTCATATAAAGGAAATTACATAAATTTCATCTGTGACATAAGCTTTTTCCACGAAAACAAGTTGACATATAATACAGCTGAATGACTCAGGTGTCTGTATTAGTGTCCAGCAGCTAACTGGTCTGGTGTCAGCACCACAAAAACAACACTGAACAGAAGGAATAATCCTGCATCAGATAAGGGGGCCTCTTCTTAACTGACATTTGATCAATCTCCCCTTTTTCATGTGACACAAACACAGACATGGCTTGAGTGCTACATTTTCTCTCAGGCTAAGTCAACATTGCTGCAACTAATTAATGAAAACACATCACTTCTTGTGCAACAGGGGAATTTTCCTAGGAAGAAAAACTGTAACTGTTTCAAGGTGATTGCAACATGAAATGTAAAAGGCTTCATCCCATGTTGGCTCATTGTTGTCATTTGGCAGTAGATTAGGAATGTGCAGGAAAAAAAAGTCTGAGATTACTACTTGATGAAGTGATTGCCTCAGGAATAGGTCACAGTGCGAGTACTGATACAGTGACTGTGACTTCATGATGGGCTCAGTGGACTTCCTATGGATGCTGACTGTAAATTACACACACTAGACTACACACACACTGTGACACTACGCACGCACGCACGCGCACGCACGCACACACACACACACACACACACACACACACACACACACACACACACACACACTTCTCATTTAGGTCAATGTGGTTTAATCCCCTCAGCTGTTGTATAATTACATATAGACTCGCTGGTGCCTCTCTGCTCATAGAGGGTCACAAGCTGATTAGTGTTGTCGAACGGGACCTCCCAGTAAAAAGGCCTCAACTCATTAATTTGAACTGGTTTGATTCTGTCATTCACTGGATCTTTTAGACACCAGACTGTCCGTGATTGAAATTAGTTTTCTCCCTCCACCATCTGTCCTGACTCCCTCTCTTGTGTCTCCTCTGTTTGTCCATCCACAGGGAACCCTGACATTCCAAAGCCCCGGCGTGTCCTGCGCTCCTCGTGGGGCAGTAACCCCTACATCCGAGGCTCCTACTCCTTCACCAGGGTGGGCTCCAGTGGCGGGGACTGTGAGAGGCTGGCCATGCCACTGCCTTACGCCAACAGCACCAAGGCTCCGGTGAGACAACCACTCCACGACACATGGGGTGGACATAATAATAAAAACACCCCCTACCATATAATGCAGCTCAGTAGCCCTGAAAAAGACTGGCCGTGGGAAGATTATAATGTGAGACTGTGTCAGAAAGGTGATCGACTCAGTGAAAGATAGTAGTGCTGTTCTTTTGTACCGCTTTGTTTTGTTATATTGTATTGTTCAGTTAATATAAAACTACATGTGAGCTGTTAGTGTAATATTTAGAATTAAGATGAAAAGGACAGACTTTTCTCTTGTTTTGGTGTGGCAGCGTCTGTCCCGCCAAACACAAAAAATGTATCAAGCTCAAAGTCACTCACTAAAAAAATTGTGTAATTCAATATTTTACAGGTCTGTAATTTCCTAATAATTTCCAAGAAGGTTTTCCGGAAAGAACAATGGAATTTTTTTGTCTCCATTTTCTCTTTAATCTTTTCTCTATAATAATAATTATATAGTGTTAAGTGAACTGGTGTAGAAGATTTGGGATGTAACTACTTCTACAAGAGGATTTTCACTGACTGTACATTTGGTTGTTTACAATCCCTGCGCACACTCTGCGAGCATCTGGCTAATGTGGTGGTTTCATTACTACCATGTCATATCCCAGCACATGTGGAGAGAATACAGCTGGTGTCAGATGGGGGTTATGAATGCTGACTCCTGGCCAGCAGTCTAGACCAAAAAAAACTGATGTGTTCTGGGTGAAGGTGAGAAGGGGTTTGGGGGGGGGGTGTTCTGTATACCCACTTGACACTGCTGAAGGAACAGTGTGACCCCTCCGCTGACGTCCTTCGACCCTGTCAAACTGAGATCTTAAGCCCGCAGGAAAGTAACTGTAGCCTCTTACATGTAGAGCGCTAACGAAGGAATCAGTGATGGACATAGAAAATAAGCTGCACGAAAGGCCAAAAATATGTCAAGCTAACACTGACGTATCTTTGAGTCTGATTTTTCTCCTCTAAGAGCTTTTCTCCTTCTCTCTCTGCTCACCCCCCCCTCCTCCGTCCTCAGCCTCTGCAGGTCCTGTTTGCTGGAGAGGCCACCCACAGAAAATACTATTCCACTACCCATGGTGCTTTGCTGTCAGGACAGAGAGAAGCCACTCGCCTGATAGAGATGTACCAGGACTTGCACAGAGCTCAAACCACAAAGCCTAATATGTAAAATAAAAGTACCTCTGACTAGTGAAAAAAAAACCAATATTAAACTGTTGGGTTTTAATCTTTTTATCTTGATGATGAAGTTATACTTAAAAGCATAGCTTGGGCATTATTACATTGATAACAAATGAGTATTGATTCTATTGTACTGTAGATTCAAATCATGATAAGTTTTATTTGAGATGTACTGTTCAACAGTTGCCAATGGTGCTGTCATTTCTTGTCTTTATCATTCTCTCATTATGTTGTTTTTTAAATCGGTAATTTAATGTTTATAACAGCATCTGTAATTTAACTTGTTTTTGTAAGTGCCTTCTGTACGTAACATTATGTTGTTTCAAAAATAATGGAAATGCTAAATAAAAATTGAGAAAGTTTTAACAAAATAAAAGCTCTATCATCATCAAACAAGACCATCTCAGTGCTGTTACTTCAGTAAATTATTAAAACACAGTAGTGGTAGCCATCAGATACCTCCTCTTCACCCACTTCTGTCCTCATGAATATTTTCCAGGGAAGTACAACCACAGTCGAGAGCCGTTTCCATACTTTCACCATTTTGGTATCCTTTTAAATCTGTGAGAGAAAGGCAGAAAGTGAGTGCACATGGAAAGAAAAGAAAGAACTCCAGAGCTATAATGCCGTGCCAAAGTGGCAGATGGTGTTAGAACAGGCCTCAACCAAGTCCTCACTTCTGTTGGGCAACAGTGTTAATCTTCTTCATCAGTAACAAACACAATCAGATGCTGAAAAGAAAAGTGAAAGTTTTAATTTGCAACAGAAAAACAGGGAAATTAGTATACAATGCTGTACTTCCTCCCTACTTATTAGCAGCTTATTTCACAGTTACACAGTGTTATTTTCTCTAATTTTTCACAATAATTTCCTCATATTAGGTCGGATAAAGAGGAAATCAAGAGTTCTGGGTTCCCTTCCAGATTCTTAGTGACTTAGACAAGATTTGGCATGTGCCAATGGCAAAATAATGAAGAAAAATATTCAGTTTTCTCCAAATGTCCTAGATTTTCCTACATTTACCACACAAAATGATTGTTTTAGTCTCTGTCCCATAGTGCTTCTCTGCGGAGTCCGCAAGACAAATTAAATCATTTTCTCCCCTCAAGTGAAAAATTACTTGATGTCATGAAAAGGATTAAAGGAGTCCTCAAGTGTTTTATGACTGCACTCCCATAAAGTTAGAGGACTTACCACAGACAGTTTCTTTTCTTAAGATATTTTAAAAAGGATGTCAAAATCAATGGTGAAAAAGCAGAGATATCCTGATTTTTAGTCCCCACTATAGGTTAAGCTCCAAAACTACTGGATCCTATATTTCCAATAATGCAATGGGATAGTGTTATTTTTCCAACCCTACTCTGGTAAATTCCTGTATCTTCCAAACTCCACACCCCATGTTTCCAGTGCAGACTTTCTGTTCAAAATTTCTAGTTCCCAAGCTGAGATAACCTTGCTGACATTATCAGAGTTACTTTCTCAGTCCTTAGAAAGGTCCTCTAAATCCACCAAAGAAATCATACGATAGCTTCTACAGGCTGAGCAGTAATACCCAGGACAAGTAAACTGATCTTTATGTTTAAAATTGGTGGAGTGCCCCTTTTAAGGGTCAGTGGATTTTTGTCAGCAATGAAGTCTACTAAGTTTTGACGTTCTTTTTATTAAGACAAATCCATGCACAAGAATATTCCTGATTCCATTTATTTATTCAGCTGATGCTGAGGTTGAGGTGAAGGTGGATTCTGGCAGTATTTTTGGATGCATATTAATAAACTCAGCCTCATGTAGCGCCAAATGTTGTTAAGTGTATAGAGCTCCGTAAAGTGGCCCAGATCTCCCCCGAATCCTGTCATCCAACAGGCAACTCTTTCTACAAATGCAAGACACTGACAGCAACAGTCTCATTGGTATCTACAGTAATATGAGATATTCTGACACATGTCCAAAACTCTCCTCTCTCACAGCAGACAGCACCACTCATCTGTTTTAGCTGCAGTACAGCTCTTTGTTTTTCACTGCCTGACGGTCTTCACTGAGGTCCGTCAGGAGCGGAGGGGTCCTGAGGCAACTGGGCTATGAAATTCTAAGGATAAAAAAATGGGTGTAAAAACAGCACTGTGGAAATTCAGTCAGAACAACTCATTTAAAGTTTTGTGTATACACCTATATTAAAAAATAAATATTTATAACACAATTAGGCTCATTAATTAGTATTCCTTCTGGGTCCAATTCCATTTTTTTTCTGAAGTTATGTGAATGCCGGGAAGACTAACCACAACTTTGTGGAAGCCAATGGAGATTAAAATTAACAATAAAGAATAATAAACTACTTCATTATTGTAGACCAGAAATAACAAAGGTCTAGTAAAGGAGCCCTGTGGAACACCATCATTATGCTGATCTGTTAGAAACTGATCCTACAGTATTTCAAGATTCACTCAAATTCACTCAAGTCAGCTCCTGCAAGTGTCAGTGGTGGAAGAATTATTCCCTTAGTTAAGTTACAGTATCGGTGTGAAAATACTACTTACAAGTAAAAGTCTTGCATTTAAACTTTTACTTGAGTTCAATTCAATTCATTTTTATTTATATAGCTCCAGATCATAATACACATTATCTCAAAGCACTTGACAGAGTCAGGTCAAGACCTGACAATGTTATGGAGAGAAACCCAACAGTCCCCACCATGAGCAAGCACTTGGTTACAGTGGAGGAGAAAAACCCCCTTTTAACAGGTAGAAACCTCAGAGAGAGCCCGGCTCAGGGTGGACGGACGTCTGCTTCATCCGGTGGGACTGAGAGGAGAGAAATGGAGGAGAGAGAAGAGAGAGAGAGACCAGGAACCGCTGCAGATACTGTTGTATTCAAACTGGTTGTTATAATGATGATAATAATAGTGATACTTTTAGGTTTAATAATGTTATTAGCAATAACAGCAGCAATGATAGCAACACAAATTAATAATGATAATAAAAATAATAATAAGAGTTGATTAGTATGGCTGAGTAGAGTGATCCTGCATTAGATAAGGTGCGGGGGCCTCTTCTTAACTGACATTTGATCAATCTCCCCTTTTTCATGTGACACAAACACAGACATGTCTTGAGTGCTACATTTTTCTCTCAGGCTAAGTCAACGTTGCTGCCAATAGTTAATCACTTCTCGTGCAACAGATGAAATAAACAACTCTAACTGCTTCAAGGTGATTGCAACATGAAATGTAAAAGGCTTCATCCCATGTTGGCTCATTGTTGTCATTTGGCAGTAGATTAGGAATGTGCAGAAAAAAAAAGTCTGAGATTACTACTTGATGAAGTGATTGCCTCAGGAATAGGTCACAGTGCGAGTACTGATACAGTGACTGTGACTTCATGATGGGCTCAGTGGACTTCCTATGGATGCTGACTGTAAATTACACACACTAGACTACACACACACTGTGACACTACGCACGCACGCACACTCACACACACACTTCTCATTTAGGTCAATGTGGTTTAATCCCCTCAGCTGTTGTATAATTACATATAGACTCGCTGGTGCCTCTCTGCTCATAGAGGGTCACAAGCTGATTAGTGTTGTCGAACGGGACCTCCCAGTAAAAAGGCCTCAACTCATTAATTTGAACTGGTTTGATTCTGTCATGTACTGGATCTTTTAGACACCAGACTGTCCGTGATTGAAATTAGGTTTCTCCCTCCACCATCTGTCCTGACTCCCTCTCTTGTGTCTCCTCTGTTTGTCCATCCACAGGGAACCCTGACATTCCAAAGCCCCGGCGTGTCCTGCACTCCTCGTGGGGCAGTAACCCCTACATCCGAGGCTCCTACTCCTTCACTCTTATAATAATGATGAAGAGTGTTGAGTAGTGGTGGCAGATCTGGATCCTTCGGTTCTGGAGTCAGGGACGCCTGCAGAATGAGGACAGGGAGGGAAAGGTTTTAATCCTACTATTAAACATGGAGAGCATGTCTGCCTCCTGGACCCAAACTGGACGATGGTTCAACAGTAGAGGAGCCTGATAACTGAAGGCTCTGCCCCCCGTCTACTTTTGGAGACTCTAGGAAGCACAAGCAAGCCTGTGCTCTGGGAGTGCATTGTTCTACTGAAGTAATAGGGCACCATTAAGGGCTTTGTAGGTGAGGAGGAAGATTTTGAATTCTACTTTGGATTTTACAGGGAGCCAATGCAGAGAAGTTAACACAGGAGAAATATGATCTCTTTTCCTAGTTCCTGTCAGTTCTCGTGCTGCAGCATTTTGCATCAACTGGAGGTTTTTCACAGAGTTATTGGGACATCCTGATAATAAGGTATTACAGGAGTCCAGTCTAGATGTAACAAATGCATGGACCAGTTTTTCTGCATCCTTTTGAGACAGGATGTTTCTAAAGTACATAAGAATTATCAGCAAAATGTAATTAAAGTATCAAAAGGACAAGTATTCATTTTGCAGAATGAACAGTTTATTTAACTACAAATATCATATTAATCATCCATGCATTAACATGCTTTCGATGCTGATCCAGGTGGAGCGGATTTTAACTATTTTATATGACAGGTATATTGTGTTTTTTTTAAAATAAGTGAACATTATGATTAAGTATGGTGTTTGCGCCACGCAAAACGTGACTCTACAAAGCAGCTCTAGCAATCAGATGAATGTAGTGCAGTAAAAATACATTATTTAAGTGGTCGAACAGAAGTAGAACGTAGCAGGAAATGGAAATGCTCCAGTAAAGTACAGGTAAATCTACTTAACTGTCCACCACTGGACCGAAAATATCCCAAAAACCTTTGCTACGGTATTTAGAACGGTTTTATTTCATCACAGTCATAGAATGATCATTCACGCTCCTTTTTAGGCCTTTCCCGACATTTTTAATGTGACTTACTTGTTCATTATTATAAAGGGTGATAATTCCAGGGTTAAGAATATGCGCTGTATGGGAAATGTGTGTCCTTACGGGAAACAGCTGTAGTGCAGTTGAATAACCAAACGATTCCAAACCAAACTAGTGCCAAGGACACAAAACTGATTCTATTCTCCCATAATGCAATGCACAAAGGAAATGGAGGAGCTTCTAACAGCTGGAAAAAAAATTAATAAACTAAATAAATTGTGGTTTGCGGTGAAACGGCTGCAGAGAGATCTTGGAAAACAACACGAGTCTTAAATCTTAGGAAAACCATTTAGCTGTCTATTTGTGATTGGAACTGACAATGCAAAGTCACACATATTGCATCATTTCCTCTTGATATTTTTGTATACTAACTGCTTAAACAGTATACTGTGTATGATGAGCAGTTTATACTGTATAGAATTAGTAAGTAGTATGGATGTTATACACAGCGCGTGTGAATTCGCAGAACAGAGGTAAAGTCCGTCCTGCAATTCAGCCGCAGATTGCACCGAAACTGAATGAATTTACCTTTATCATTCTTATTAGTACATCAAGCTTGGTAAAATCATGTAACTGCCTGCAAAGCGCTGCCCAGCCTCAGTGTGAGCAGAGGTCCAGTCAACCACAAGTGAAAACACTTGGGTGGGTGTGCATCCAAGAGTTGTTGAATCGAGGGCAACTGGACTTGGTTGTAGATACTTTGGGTGTTCAGACCTTTAGGGAAATGTGTGACAACAACTGCTACTGTTTCTTCGGCTTAACAGCGTGAAGAGTCAATATTCTGCTTTATCAGAAAAACTAGAAATCTTCTTCAAAGACGGATGTTGTTTAAAGAAATAGTTGAATCTAAAAATAAATGTATCAGTACAGTTATTGAAAAGAGTTTATTAAAGGCTTCCCCTTAATTTTTCTATTGACTGTGACTATCAAGATTTAGGTTCTCTCCGGAGCCTTGTTGGAGCAAAACTTCGGTAACCACTCATCTCCTTCTAACACCTCAAAGTGTCAAGGGCAGGGAAACAGGTCAGGCCGCCAACAGCTACATCCAATCAGAGCTCAAGTTTCATTTCATGGCAGATTATCAAAAATTGGCCACCACACGGCTAAAGTGAGTTTACCCCCTGAGCTCTGATTAAAGACAGGAACACAGTTGGGCCCCATTAAGACCAGGACAAAGTTAACCATCCTTGACTGTATTTCTCACTGTCTGCACTTTAATTTTTTTTTTGGACACTTGACTTTAGAGAAAAATCCAGGTGACACAGAGCAACATTCGTATTCATTTGGGGTCGTGTTTGTGGCCACCTGATGTGTGGAAGTCCTGCATTCACTTTTCTTGTACTTCTGTGTTTGTCTCCGCTAACTTGTGATAAAAATATCTGTATGTCTATACCTTAAGCTGCTAGATATTTGTCTTTCTTTACCAGGTAGTTGCCTAACATTTGATTTTTCTTTTTTATCTTTTTTTTTTCTTTTCTAAAAACATCTGCCTGAAACTGCTGCTGGAATTGGGGTTGTACAGTAAATTTGCGAGCCATAAAACCAAAACCATAAGCAATAAGCTAAAAGAGCCAGAAAAGCTGCAGAGAGCTCCTGCTTTTTTTATTTTATTTTTTTTTAATCACTGTGAACAAACCTCTTCAAATTACACCTTGACATTTGACTCCTCGTTAATGTAAAGACATTGATTAGTGGAGCTTTAACGCATTCAGTTGTTTCATTGAGAAAGTTCTGAAACCAGCAGGGCTAAGGGGGTTGTTGTGCATTGTGGGTCTGTGTACGAGGCTTTAGAGCTGGAACCTTGTTTTCTGTGGGCAGTGCAATTACCCTCCTCCTTCATTCAGACAGTTGGAAAGCAGAGAGGGAAACACGGGGACAAAGTTCTGGCAGGAGTCCTGGTCCAGCAGGAGAACACGTGAGGCGGCCGAGGCAGAGGACTTAACCATTCAGCTGCAGCTATCCCCAGAAGGTAAAGTCATCTGTTTTACTGTCTTGGTGAAATAAACTGCTCATTACAATGGGAAACAGTGTTTCTTTCTTTTTTTTTTTTTTTTTTAAATCAGGACTTGATTGTGCTTTCAGGTGAAAAGAAAGTTGCACTCAAATGGCCCACACAGACATTAATAACCAGAGGTAAACCTGCACAGCTTCTATGATACAAGTTTTATAGCTTTTAAAGATTTTAAGATGAACTCCTCATTTAAAAATGTGTTGTATTCACATGTTAATGGTTGATTAGTTATTATTTGATTATCATAAAAAACGTGTAATTAAAATTTTTGAAACATTAGAGGTAATTACCAAACCATGTATAGATAATTGATTAAATTATCTACAAATGAAAAAAATGTACACACTGGAAAATAATTTAAAAACAAAAGCAAAAACAAAAGATTAAAAAAAAAACAATCTCACCTACCTATAACGTTGTCTCTTTTCAGAGTAGTTTCAGTGAAAACTGGAGTAAACGGGACAGTTCAGTGCTGAAAAGACATATTGATGCAGGCATTTTCAAATATAATTAACGAGCAGCACAAATGAAAATTCCACATATTTATTTTTTTGCTGATATTATTTGGCCCAAATTTTTCAAAATCTGGCCAATTTAAATCGAAGTTATCTGAATGGTTCCATGAGTAGAAAAGTGGAAAATATGTGTATTTGTAATTTGAGTAAACCAGTGTTAAAATATACAGTTTTTTAAAGTTTTTTTCCTAACCTTTGTGGGGCTGGTTGCTTGTAAACACAACTTGGTTTTTCTCATTATTGCCAATGAAACGTGAAACCATGTGCCCTGGTTGCCAAAACAAACCACCTGCACCTACATGTCCCATAAAGAGGAGTGCTTCTACCATTATTGCTTTAACTCAGCTGAGAATGAACTTTCCAGTACACTGCCCTCACAAACAAATATAAACAAAGCAGACTGAGAAACAAATAATGTGTCAGACTGCAGCACTTACTACCAGGAAGTTATGATATAAATAATTTAGACTTAGTATATGTCCATACAATTTATTAAAAAAAAACAAAAAAACATCATTATTAAAAATCAACATTATGTAGTTTTTTTTTTTAAGCAATGACCAACATCATGTGTTGCTAAAGCTGCATGAATTATTGTTGGCCAAGAGAATGCACATCAACTCAAAAATTAAAAAATATCAGCGTTAGTGGTTACAGGTCTGTCTTTTTTTGAACCAGCTCTCATTAGTTGCTAACTATGTTTTTTGCTGTTTAGTGCTAAGCAACTCGCATTCATTGGCTTTATCACTGGTAATAATTCTCAGAGTGTTTGTCGCTACAAGTAATGCAGCCAATTGTATAATAAACCTGTAAAAGTCTGTGGTGCAAACTGCAGGTTACAGACTCCATCGAAGACACACCAAAATTACACACTTTCTCAGTCACCTCAAGCGTTATCTATCACATAGATAGGTTTTGGTTTGAGACACCCTCCTCTGAGATTTCTGCTGCCGCACAAACTCGGTGGAGGTGAAATCAATTTCAGCTTGACGACAAACATTTGCATTCAGTTTAAGTGTGTTAGGCTTCCTATCTTGCATGTCAGCATTGTGTCAAGGGATGGTACTAGGTTAACTAACAGCAATGAATAATTACTTTCAAAATTAGAATTACCGGCTCGGACACTTGCCTCCGCCAACTAGTCAATTGCAGTTTACATCTCATGTGTTCCCAGACCATGTGGAACATGATCAAAATCTCCCCTTCTGTTCCTGGGTTATGGCATTGAATAATGGCCAGAAAAGGGTTTTTTGCATTACATGATGTTGTCACAGTGAAGTTGACCTTTGACCTTTTGGACATAAAATGTCACCACGTCATCATTTTATCCTTTTAGACATTTGCGTGAATTTTTTTCAAAATTAGTGCATGAATTCTTGAGTTAGGTCACAGTGACCTTGAACTTAGACCGTCGAAACAGCTAAATCTAATCAGTTCATCCTTGAGTCCAAGTGAACGTTTGTGCCAAATCCGAAGAAATTGCCTCAAGGCGTTCCGAGATATCTCGTCCGCGAGAATAGGATGTACGACCCGAAAAATAGCGCCTCCGGCCAAGGCTGTTGTCGGCGTGGAGGCATAAAAGAAATCGACAGTAACGTGTCGTTCCCTGTTACTCTGGATAATCAACAGACTCCACTGTGAACAGTTTTTCCCTGGAACTACTTTCTACCAAAGAAATAGTTAGCTCAAAAAAGGAATTTGACCTTGTACTTAGAGGCCAGGTCTTGTTCAGACAGATTCAAAAAGTACTTGAAAATATGCGCAAATACAATTTAAAGCAGTTTTATTGATGACAACAAATGAGAGAAAATGAGTAGTAAAACATTTCCATCTATTGCAGTCATGGTAGAAGGCTGATCATCTTTTGAGAAAGTATTTTTCAGCAACAGAATCCATTCTGTCTTTGTAGCAACCAGGATGGAGTTCATGGATAAATTGGCATACCTTTTGATGGTTGTCAAAAATGAAAAATTACAAAGACAAACTGCACACTTAATTGCCCAGATAAGTGTTGAGGTAATGTGTAAAATACTATTCAGATGAACGGGCATGAGTACAATCATTCATACATAAAATATGTACAGAGAGGTACATCAACACTCAGACACTGTCTTTCAATTGCACAGTATAATGAATCGGTGTCACTGCAACAAAAGAAGATTAGATCTCGATTTAAATAATTAAATAATAATACGTGAATGAGGAAGTACCTTGGTTCATAGGTGATGCTCCAGACTCTGAATTAATAAAATAAATTAGAAATTAGTCAGGCTGACATTTGGAGAGGCAGAGAATGGAGACGTAAGCCGAAACAAGTTATTCTGGCGTACTTGGCACCTCTAATCTGCTGTTTCAGAGCGCACAGGCTCTGTAACATCCTCAGCAGGTCCATTTTCACACGAGAGCAAATGTACTGTTAGTATGAGCATGAAATCTACAGCATAATGCAAAAACAAAACAAAGACAGTGACAAATACAAAGGTGAGAATAAGGTCATGTGGGCTATGAACATAAAAAGCACTTGCATGTAGTTGAATCAGGTTCAATCTTTGTAACTTCCCAACCAATGAGACATTGAGAGATGGTGTAAGAGAAAAGAGGCCGACTGTACGTCCGTTCACTCACAGAAGTTCATATGTTATCGCTGCGTTTCCAAACTTCTTCCTCCCGTGACCCCGAACGTGTGAGTGAACAGTTCGTCTTGCGTACTACACCAGAAGACGCCACCAGGCATCCTGCTCACAGAAACCAGCTTCGTTTCCGACTAGGCCCCATGACCAACGGGCCGATAAAAGTGTTCAGGAAAAAAAGTGCATCATATTTTGTCAAATACTGAGAAATAGCTGAACATTAAAAACAACACTCTGATAATAAACATCTGAAACATCTTTTTTTTTTTTTCTCACTAGTGCAACAACAGACTGGATCAAATAAAGAGAAATGCTATTAACCGGCAGGCAATCAAAGCTCTTTAAACATCTAATAATTTTCTTGCCACGGTAGCAGGACAGTTAAGAAGGCAACTTAATGACTGATGCTCGAACACAAACATGCCAACATTATACACATCGGTCTTTTTCTATAGAAATAAATAGCTGAATTATCATCTTTATCCTCTTCTTAAATAATATCCATCTTTATATGACTCTGATGCACATTTAATATAAAGTATCTAATACACAACTGCAATTTCAACACTACTGTTATACATAATATAATTCTCTATGTTTATCTTTCATTCAACTTTGGAGAGAAAATGCTTACAGAATGAAGACCTGTAAACTTCAACTGTTTCCACTCATATTTATGACCTTAATATTATATCACATCACATGTTGGTCCTTTTTTTTCTTGTTTTTGTTGATGGTTTTTTTTTTGTTAATTTTTTACAAACATTATGTACAGAGTAGCTGATAGCGAAGGCAGGATTGTCTAAAACTCAAAATCAACAAGTGCTTTTTGTGTTTTCTCTATTGTGTCAGCAAAGTTTTTACACCTTTCCCGCAAACCTTTTCCCCTCAATGAAACCGAGCAGATTCTCAGAGCCGGTGCAGGATAATAATATGCCGTACTGGAAGAACATGACGAAATGGACGTCCACAACTGTTCTCACATATTCACCTCGAACATCATTACTACAAAATGCAGCTACACGACTCCGCATGAACATTGTTGACTATGAAGCAGAGACAAAAAACGGCTGAAAGCTCTTCTCATCAGTTAAGGTTCTGAGTTTTAAAGAGCCCACATAACGATCCCCTGCTCAGTGTTCCTGAAAACTGTCACCTCACTCTGTTGCACACTCCACCCAGGAATGACAAGATCTGCTGTATAGACAAATGGTAAAATGAACTACTCATTAAGCGACCTGCATTAATGTGTCGCAAGGTCAGAGACGTGACGCTGTCCCTGATGTGTGACTCGTTTTCAAACCTGTTTCAAAACTGTGTGCTCGATTTCTTGAAATCAAAGTGATTGTAAGCGTCTACAGGAGCTCTGTTTAATGGAGTACTCCAGCGATTTAGTATTGCACTTTCATAAAGTCGGGGGACTTGCTTGATAGATAGATTTAAAAATCAATGCAGCAGAAGAAGAGAAATCCTGACTTTTGGTCCATAGTATGGTCCCGCTCCAAAAATGCTGGATCGTATCCTTCACTTAATATCTTTTTTTATTTGACCCTCCCTGCCTTGTAAACGCTAACATCTTTCAAACTCCACACACGCCGTTTATAGTGTAGGTTTTTTTTGTGTAAATTTATAATCTCCAAGCTTAGATAACCCATATTACATCATCAGGGTTAATTTCTCAGACTTGAAAAAGCTCACTCCAGAAGAGCAGAAGGAACGATACAACTGTCTTCATGGGCTGAGTGGTACCCCTAACAACTTGTAAAGGGATGTTGGTGTGTAAAATTGCTGGAGTGCCCCTTTAAATGATCTTAGACGAGTGTACGCTCAGTGTCAACACTGTAAGTATTGCTACTCATACTTCTTGAGAATTTCTTTGAAGTACACTAAACTAAACTGTAACCGAGAACTGTGCCAATTTGAAGGCGACACTGGAGGACTTGACCTCTTGGTGCTGAGATCTCCAAAATGGCAAAGTTGATACTTGTTCCAAGCTGCAAAGGGTACAAGTGTCACATCACAGCAGCTGGCTGTCAGCTGTGTAAACTGCCTGAAAACACCAGCAGAGGGAGCCAGAGGATATCAGCTGATGAGTCTAAATAAAGATTGTTCAAGGGCTCAGCCATGACAAGCCCTGTGACTAGGAATGGCACTGTTTAGTATTGTAAGGTATGAAACTTTCGTGATACACTATAACAACTGTTTACACCTGGAGACTATGTTCCATATGAAGCACAACACCCTTATGTCCAGTAAGAGCTGCTTGCACTCATCCGTTCACAACAGCTGCCCCACATGGTTCCTCCCACCTCTTTAATGGCACATTGGAGAAAATGCTCGCTGGAATGAGGACAGACATTGTTCCAAATGGCACCAGTTTTTGAGAGAAATGCATTATTGATCAACTTCCAGGTTTTATGGAAGAGCAACGTCAGATACTGCCTCCTGTTCTCTCAGACAACAGATCTAGAGATTCTACAACGATGAAAAACACTGAGTCCGGGTTTGCGACATGGTCCTGTTCACACAAGGAAGCAGAGGATGGTAGAAGAGACAAAATGCATCGCTGACATGCAGTGGCTATAAGAGTGTCAGGGTCTGTGTGTTACAGGGAGGCTGTCCTCAGCTTTGCCTGGAGCTGGTGCAGCATGTTTCTGTTCTGGGTGGAAGCAGTAAGTGTTGGACGTTTTCCACTGTCCAGTTTCAACATACAGTAGTGCAGGGCAGGCTGGATGAAAACCAGTTATTCAATTCTTGGCTATTCTATTTATGCTTTTCACTCATCCGTGCACACACAAACATAAAGCTCCTGTTTCAAGACTCTCTCCTTGAAGAGAGTTCAAGATCTCTTGAGGAAATTAATTTTTCGTCTCGTTTTCTTAAACCTGCCACCATTTAATGTTCTTCTCTGTGGGAAGTAAGTATGCTGTATAATGTGCCCCTGCCCACGAGCTGTAGGTAGTCTCAGGTTTTTACATTGAGCATTATGTAGATGCAGTGAGTTAAATACAGCTCTCACCTGGCCCCAAGCGTTTCAAGAAAGGGGTCTGGCTCTGTGCGACGACATGATCCATTTTTAGGGTGAAAGCAGAACACGACTGAGAAAGAGAGATCTTACAGTTTTGTTGGGTTATTTGAGTTTGTAAAGATTAAAACAGGCCCTTAATCTCATAAATAGTGCCATTATTAGTCCAAATAAACCTTCTGACTGGCTTTCTGCCATAACCAACATTAAGGAAATACTGATTCCCCCTACTGGAATAGTAAATGAGTTTTTCTGTTTTAAGTTTGTACTTGTAGAGTATGCACATTGAGCCTCGGTCCTGGTTCATCATGGCGAACGTCTGTTGTTTCTGTCGGTGCTGCAGACACATTCAACCCCATAGAGTGGACTCAAAACAGCTGGGTCTTCTTAATTGACTGGAGCCAAGATGGCGCCTCTCCAAGAATTGAAGAATCTGCACAAAAGACGTTAGCAGAGGCTGTCTGCTTTCACATGGAGGATTTTGGAGAAGCCAGGTCTCTTCTTAAGAGCCTGAAAGAAAAGAACGGAAGGAATATCTGAATCTCATTTCATTGAAAGCAACCTGTGCGTGATTTTTCTCCAAATACCCGAAGGACAAAAATGTCTTTCTGCGTCATCATGCTTTTATATTTTTCTTCCATTAGCAGTAAGTATGTACAATAGCTGATATATGACAGGAAGCCGTAAAAAACAAAAACAAAGCGCTGAGACGCAGCAGGTTAAGGAAGACTGTCTTGCTTCACGAGATTCTACTCTACAGAATTTGCTTCAAAAAAGATTTGAGTAAACATGAGAGGAGAGTTTTGGCCTCCTTTTCACATCAAACTTGAAGAGGGAGAGATAAAAATAAATTGTAGCTTTTGGAGAGGTTATCTAACTGCTGTGAGCAACCCCACCATCTAGACTGTAATATCCAACAAGAACACACTGTAAACTGACTCATAAAAACAAAACATAAATAAAACCTGGGATTTCACAGCTTTTTTTTTGGCTTTTTGCTTTATCCCTGTGTGGTCAGCCATAAGAATGACCTGAGCCTCTCACGGTGAGCCTCTGCTCGAGTGAGTTAGCAGCAGCACATCCACAACCAGCCATCACTGGGACTTCAAGGATTGAGTCATGAGTTTAAATGGTGAGCGCCCGCAATATAAATAGATGCTTCTCATCCTCTGAACAACTCTTAGCTTAACTGTTAGTCATGTAAATACAGTGGTGCAAAACTCTAAGGAGGTGTTGGCTAAAAAAAGGAACAAAATTCACAGAAAAGTGCTTAACAGAGTGAAAAATAGGTTTAAATAGGTTTCTTCCACATGGAAACATGTATGTGCAAAGCACATTTTCGACCTGTATGAGTAGTGGATGAAGGTGTACGTATGCCTGTTGTCTTGATTTTTCTCAGTGAATTGTCCTGTATGGCTCATCTTAGTAGTAGTAGTATGCAAGTGCAAGATCTGACCTGAGACACAAAGGTGTTGTTACCTGCAGCTTGTTAACCATCTCATCAAACAGTTTTCTAGCTTCAGGACTGTTGGGGTCCTCAAAGTAGTCTTCTATACCAATCTGAACCACGATGGACTTCAGGTTGCGGCAAACACCTACATTAGTGGAAGGAGGATTCAGGCGGCATTAGTCGTTTGTGGGTATTTGTTTTTCAGTGTCAACACAGTGTTCTCATGTTAAATTGCTACTTATATTTCTGAAAAGCAGATGTGCTTTAGTTTTGCACGACATTCTTGAAATAAGAAATAGGAAAACAGACCTCAAGTCATTACAACCAACAGTAGTTTGACAGCGAAATAGTGCAAAGAAATTTTGTGTTGTAAGTTTTAGTTTTCTATATTTTTTAAAATGAATTATGGAAAAATAACCATAACAGTTATAGCTGCCTAAATATAAACACAACCTACACTGTTATGGTGGGCTACACAACACTCCTACCTTAGACAGTACATAAAATATTGTCAGTGCCAGATTGTATCAATAACCTTAGGGTAGCAAAGGCAACTAACACAAACCAAGGCATATAAATGAGATTTCACTGTAGTAAGTACAGTAGTGTTTGGACTCACTGTTGAAGTGGAGCAGGGCCTTCGGGGTGACTGGTGTGGAGGTGAGCACCAGCATCTCCAGACCTTTCAGGCCCTCCCTGCAAACCTCTGCCGCCACCTCCTGGTTGATTTCACTCACATGGTCCAGTTCCAGCACCTGCAGACGCATGCAGTTCCTCGCTGGTGGTGGGGGTGGTGGTGGTGAAAGGAAGTAAAGAGATGAAGAAATAGGGAAGACGAAGTGGCACAATGTCAAGATACTACACGACAAAAGGTTACAGCACATAAAGGCTTGTTTGTTCTTGTCACTGCTGTCTGATATGCACACTTCTAAAGAAGAATACTGCATGTGAATAGATTTATTTTTCCAAAACTGAAATAACAGTGATTTGGACGAAAATATTAGGGGAAGAAAACAAGTTCAACAAAGTGCAACATTAATACAGCTGAGATTCTGTGTAAGTAAACATCTGAGCCTTTGTTCAGCTGCTTGTGACTTGGAAAGTCATTTTTCTGTGTCAAATGGGAAAGATTTCCATCGCCGGGAAAGATCGAACTGAACTTCTATCATCTATTTTCGATTGTATTCTGACATAGTGATGCCATTTTTTAGTCATCTAGAGTTACCTCTGTCCCTTCACTGTTTCTGCATAAGCAAAACTGCGCATTCATGAAACAGAAGGTAGCGTGACAGGATTCGAGTTACATTTAATTATAAATTGTTCAGGAACAATGTGTTTGTTGCCGAAATCACTAGCACAGCAATAACTACACATTGAATGATTGTTTTATACGGAATCTTTTACCCAGTGAGGCCAAACCCTGAATGCCACATCCAGCCCCTCCCACACCGAGAGCACGGAGGTGTGGCCAACATCTTCCAATAGTCTGCAGACATCGGTTACTGAAACGGGCAGGCTGTTGGCTGAGAGAGAGGAGAAATACAAGCCACGTCCAATGATTTAACCAGAGTGTCATTACCACAACACACAGATCATTAAGCTATGATCAAAGTTGCAGAGATACTGTCATTTCTCTGTATATTACCATGGGTGTAGTGGCGCCACCTGTAGGGAGATGATGTCTCTACAACCTGCTCCGAGGGCCCAGATCACTTCCTGGCCAACTGGGTCTGTGGCACTCCTGGAACACAAAAGATGCAACGTTTTAAGTGCAGAAAATCTTGGTGCTTGGTAAATGAATCTTTTGATAAATTCTTAAATCGATCATTTTCTAAAAAAGGTAAGACCAAGGTGTACTAGTCTACCTGTAGGTAACAGCCTGCAGAGCTCGGCAGTAGCAGCTGGCCAGCCAGAGGGAGCGATCAGTCAGCAGGTTGGGGCAGTGTGAAATCTTCAGTATCAGCAGGTTGCTTCCTGTGGCCTTCAACAACGCCTCCAGACCCTCCTCCAGACAGCCACTTAGATGGAGATGTAAGTGTAGGTCAACGGGTAAAGACAGAGACAGAGCAGAGGCAGTCATTCTCCTGTCCTTCAGAACAGCACTTCTGCCATTTATAGCACAGAACAAAATGTTCCTGAAATGACCGTGGCAATATATGCAAGAAAGCAGCATGTCTATGCATTGTCTGAACAATTTAAAAGCAGCTTCTAGCTATAACATACCCTGTCTCCCTCACACAACATTTACAACTTTTCTCCACTCACGTCAAACCTCAAAAACTGATACTTTACATGCTGATCATAATCAAACAGCACAAAAACGTCAGTAGGCAATCGCTTATGTTCCTCTTGTTGGCTTCCTCTCATCCATCACTGTTTGAGGAATCACTTAGTATGTCAGTCAGTCCAATAGCAGCAAAGCTATGTGCTTATCAAAGCCAAAACAACACACAGCGCATTAAGTACCCCCCAACTGAGAACTGGGAAATATTTTAAAACCATATGCAGCTGTAAAACGCTAGCTGTACCTGTGTCTTCGTTGTACTGGATGTGTGTCTCACCGTGTGCTTTTAAGGTAGTCCTCCTTGGTTTCCTTCTTGCCTCGCTGTCGCGGTTTGAGGTTTTGCAGGATGAGGGAGTGCGTCTGAGTGCACCACTGAGACAATGTGCTCAGGAACTAAGAGAGAAACGTGGAGATAAGTGAAAATCATCATAAGACACGGACAATACAGTTAAAGGCACCACAAGCTTCTGCTTTCATAATGCTACTGTCTGTTGACGGCCTACAGGATTTAAATGTTCACTGTGCACCTTGGAAGAAATGCGCGCGTTCTCCAGGAGCACTCTGGTCCACACAGCTGGGTGACGAGCCACAAACTTCCAGTCCCGGCAGACCTCAGCAGCTCTCAGCAGGGTTTTAGTATCCAGGTAGGTGAAGATGCAGAAGAGAGCCGCACGCATCTTCAGGATCTCTGGACTGATCACCTCGTTGGATTTGGACGGGCTCTTTTCATGACGGCACGGCTTGCTGTAGACCCCTTCCGACCGTCCTGTGGGAGGAAAAATCCAGGTACTTTAACGCTTTAAACACTGTTTGGGGGTGGAATCCCCAAATGAAAAGAAGTTTCTGATCTTTGAAATTGTTTTCAAGGATTTATTACACTGTTGGATGACTGGACCACTTTAAAGGTAGATTTTCATTGTATACTCTGCTGTGGACTGTACCTGGACTATTTATTATATTTATTACAACAGCCTGTATAACCACAATGACATAAAATACTATCAACAGATTTAAAACATGTTCATATTCATATAAGTTAATAGCTAATATAATAACAAATAATATCCCTTAATATAACTTATCAACTTTTTGTGAAGGTTCAGCATCATGTGTCCTGCAGGTGGAACAGTGGGTGGTAAAAGAAATCCTTATTATTGGTCCTGTCTATCTGCACCCACAAATCCAGTCTTCACCAGGTCCACTATGTTAAGAGTTCTTTCAGAAACCTAGATGTGATCTTTGATTCCAGCCTCCACTATTAACATCATATTAGCAAAATCAGCCATCATCTCTTTTCTACCATCTCAGGAAGAATCCCTACAGCTTTTTCAATTATGAGTTTTAAAAAGGTACTGAAGTCACCATACATGCTTTAATTTCCTCTTATTTTGACTACTGCATTAAAAATGTGCAGACCCCAAATTGTGCAGAATGCAGCAGATACTCAGCTTTCAGACTCCTGACAAAAGTAAGAAAAGAGAAGATACCACCCCCCTCTTAACATCCTCGCCCTGGCTGCTGGTGAGTTTGCTCACTGCTTTTAAGGTACTTCGTGGCCTGGCCCCAGATTATAGTTCCTACGTTGTACTTTATGATCATTTTGTAGGATGTAGTTAATGATGCTGCTAAACCCTATTGCATTAAACAGAGGAGTTTTGTGTTGTTTAATCTACCCTCGCTGATATAAACGGAGTAGATGAAATAACAGAAACATCTGTCAGCCTAACTCAATACAATTCAACAGCAAAATGATCATTGAGATGAATCAATACCTCTGTCAAAATGTTTTAAAAAACCGAACCTTTTAACCTTCAGGAAGGAAGGATTTACTGCAGGGCTGTTGTATTGGATTGCATTAGTTTCAGCTAGATGTACCTAATAAACTAGTGTATACGTATACTTATACACATACATATACAGTGTATTTACACACAGATACACATATTATACATATATATTTGTGTATATTTATTTCTGCATATTTGGTATTTGACCAGTCCTTTTCCTTGACTTTTTTCTTTATATTTTCACTTAAAATTGTTTAATGTTCACTTGGTTTGTTGTTCTCATTGTTTGCTTATTGTAAAGCATTTCATAATGATGCTTCATAAATAAACTTATTAGTAACATTATCCTTATATAAGTTGTAAGATTTAAAAAAGGCCAAGTGAACTCAACTCAGTAACTCCATGCCTGGAGGGATTTATTTTACTTCTGCAACTGTAGACAAGCCCATTTTCTAAAGCAAATTTCTAAAGAACAGAGGTAAATGCCACTTAAACAATGTTAAAAGATATTCTGTCACATGGTGGCGCCAGACTTCAACAAGACACTAAAGGAGATTACATAACTTTTTTTTTCCTCTTTTCATCTTTTTATCCTGTGTATTACATCTATTGGCTGATACCATGTGTCCAGTCCAAGTCAGTCTTAATCCTCCCAGCAAGATTACTCCTAGATGACTCATTTCATCTTTGGCCTTGGAAGGCGTCTGCTCGAAACCATCAGGGCTGTGAACCATTGCTTACACTCTCACTCTTTCTTCCTCTTTTTCTTTCTCACACACACCACCTACGCTCAAGACTGCAAAATGAACTAAAAAAACCAAGCTGTCTTACATGCTGAGACAAAACTGTTTGCTTGTAGATACATACCATCTGATAAAACCTGGCATAGACTGTCCCAATAAGGAGAACTACGTCACAGCTGAAAAATGTAACATGTTGCATGTTTCACGCGAGAAAAATGTTTGAGCCTATGGGGCAGTTATAGCAGTTCATACGAATTTGTCATAGAGCTCTGGCCCAGTTTCACTCCTTCCCAGAATGCCTGGGTCCACTCTGTATTTAGAAGAAACCCGACAGCAGGTGGAGAAAAATGGAGAGCAGCAGCAGTGGGTTTAAGGATCTTGGCAGGGCAGGAAGTTAACAGAGAGATGTACAATCTGTGGTAGATCTGAAGAAATGTGCTGGCAGGACTGGCTGTCTAACTTGGCTCACTCGTAGATTGCAAGGTTTAGTATGAGAGGAGAAACTGAGATGATACAGCAGACAAATAGTGTTCTCCCAAATACAAACATGTGCAATGTCTACCAAAGAGAGACATGCAGAACAGAGAGAGTACAGGACTTAGTGTAGTCTATGACTTGGTTTACTCATCAGCTACAACTGACATAACAAAATAAAACACATCACGAAAAAGACTTTAGCTTTAATTTTATCGTAATTGTAATCACTGCAACCAAGTTGGCCCATAGTAGGCTGCATGCCTATTAGCAGAATTTGTCATCCTTAAAGTGTGTATGTTTTTTTTCTTGTTTGTTTTTAATAAAACATATAATACTAAATCAAGAACACATTGCACGGATACATAAAGGCATGTCTTCATAGAAAAAACAGCACCCTATTGTTAAGAACAGAGAAATAACATTTGTTTTTGTTCAGTGTAGGTGTTGCACTTTGATTAAATTTAGTTAAACGTATAGTCTGCATCTATTATTCTGTACATTCAATCCCAAAAACCAAAACTAACTGAACAAGACTAGATCAAAACCTAGTATTTGGCTGGAATGCACTTTATCGGTTTGCTTCTCTCCTACTCTCTGTGCTCACATGCACAGCAATTAATACAGCTGAATTCCCAATAAAACTGTTCTCATTGAAATGTTTTTCTGTTTCTGCTGTCAAACAACGCAACTAGTGTGAAATAGTGACTGAAACGCAGCCAATTAAGACTACATGTTAACCAGCAGTCACTTCCAAGCCATTTCCAAGCTGCTGCTCTGCACTGCTAAAATCCTCATTTTATAACCACGGCGCCGTCTGACAAAATCACCAGACACATAAGTTAAAGACAACGGCTGTGCTGTGATTTCAGCTATATTTAGTTGTAAAACGATCACTCAGAGAGAAAGTTAGAAGATCATTCACGTCTGTGTCAGCTGCCGTGCTGTCACTTAAACGAGACGCATAGAGAGGCGTGCCTGCAGAGGGAAAGCCCAACCTCACGCTGGCAGGATAATATTGAAGACTCCCTTCTATGGAAAGTAGCTAAGGTTTGGCCAGAAAGTCTCTAGATTTGTCACTAGGGGCTTTTGTGAACAAAAGTCGCTAAAGGGTCTTAAAAGTCGGTAAATCTAGCGACAAAGGCGCTAAGTTGCAAACGCTGCCTGTAAACACCTCCAGGATCACGTAATAGAAACTATTTTCACATATTCATTTTAAAAGAGCAGCAGCCAATGGTGAAACTTCCAACACTCACTCAGTCAGTTAGTTATGGGAATTCTGGCTCTTCATAATGAGCCAGATCGTTTGGCTCAGCTCAGCAATGAGAGCCGGCTCTTTTGGCTCCCAGACGGCTCTTCATTTATTACCACTTCTGGCTTTTATAACTCAGCCAAATTTAGAAATATTTTGACCTATGATTGGCATGTGTGTATGCATACACCTAAATGTCATTTTACTAAACCTTATAACTTGCAGAACATAGTCTCTCATAGTCCCTCATTTTCAAAGGCTCAAAAGTAATTGGACAAACCAACATTATTATAATTATGAGGTTTATTTTTAATACTTGGCTGAAAATCATTTGCAGTCAATGACTGCGTGAAGTCTAGAACCCATGGACATCACCAAATGCTGAGTTTCCTCCCTAGAGATGCTTTTTCCAGGCCTTTTACTTCAGCCGCCTTCAGTTGCTGCTTGTTTGTGGGATTTTCTTCCCTCAGTTTTGTCTTCAGTTAGTGAAAAGCATGATCACTTTGGTTGACGTCAAGTGACTGACTCGGTCATTGAAGAATATTCCATTTCTTTGCCTTGAGGAGCTCTCGGGTTTCTTTCGCAGTATGTTTTGGGTCATTATCCATCTGTACTGTGAAGAACCATCCCATCAGTTTTGCAGCATTTGGCTGAATCTGAGCAGATAGTATAGCCCTGTGCACTTCAGAATTCATCCTGCTACTTCTATCAGCTGTCACATCCTCAATAAACACCGGTTACCCAGTTCCATTGACAGACATACATGCCCATGCCATAACACTGCCTCCACCATGTTTAACAGATGACGTGGTTTGGTTTGGATGATGAGCTGCTCATTTCCTCCTTCATACTCTTCTCTTTCCATCATTCTGGTACAAATTAATCTTGGTTTCATCTGTCCAAAGAATCTTGTTCCAGAAGTTGGCAGGTTTTTTTTTAGATGTTTTCTGACAAAGTCTAATCTGGCCTTTCTGTTCTTGAGTGTTACCAGTGGTTGGCACCTTGTGATAAACCCTCTGTATTTACATTCATGAAGGCGTCTCTTGATTGTAGACTTTAAAAAAGGTTCACCTACCTCCTTGAGAGTGTTCTTGACCAGGCTACATGTTGTGAAGGATTTTTCTTCACCAAGAAATCTGCAAACACCCACTTTAGTTGTCTTCTTTGCCACGGTCTTCCAGGCCTTTTGGTGTTGCCGAGCTCGCCAGTGCATTCCTTCTTATTTAAGAATGTACCATCTTGTTTGACCTCTCCTAAAGTCTCTGCCATCTTTCTGATAGGTGTGATTTGTTTTTTCAGCCTAATGATGGCCTCTTTCACTTGCAACGACACCTCTTTGGACCACATGTTGAGAGTTCGCATGAACAGCTAACAAATGCAAGTTCAACACTCGGAATCAACTCCAGGCCTTTATTTGCTTAATTTGTCATGAAATGACAAGGGAACAGGCCGAATACTTATGTACCTAACTGAATACACACACACACACACACACACACACACACACACACACACACACACACACACACACACACACACACACACACACACACACACACACACACACACACACACACACACACACACACACTATTCTAACTATTCTAACTAGTCAAGTCAAGCCAGTATACAGCCAAAATTACAAGTTTGTCTCTTTACAAAGTGTACAGCTTACGACAAACTCTTTCTAGTAACCCATTTTTTGGTAAAGGAACTGGAAAAGAAAAAAATCCATAGGAAAAAATAAAGATTATCAACATTTGTAGGAGTGTTTGAGTAATTGTTTTTCATTAAGTAGTTATACTGTGTCTACACACTGCAGCAGATACGGCGCCTCTTCCCTCCAAGTTTTCTATATATGCTCATGTCTGATCCACACTCAGTTTGTACAATAATCTTTGATCAGTGACACAGCGCCTGCAAGATTTCAGCACCTGCGACTCAACCCAACCTCGATCCACATCAGTCACTGCTCTATAGGAGTCATTTCAAGGCCATTATTTGGTAATTCCTGGCTCCCATGTGTCTGAGCTACTGCCTGGATGGACTGGAGAGAGTGTGTGAGATACAGTACGTGGATTTCTAAGAATAACGATCTCTACTGCTCTGAATAACTTCAGAGAGCCCCTACCTGTGTTAGGGCGGTATCCTGCCCTGCTGTGGTGAGGATAGGGTGCAGCAGACTGCTGGACTTCAGCCACAGCTCTCCTCTCTTGTTCCCACATCTCCACTTCAGACTCGGTGGTCCGTGAGCCCACGTCTGACACATCTCCCTCCTCGCCTTCAGTGCTATTCCTGTACGGTCGTCGCTGCCAGTTTTGGATAGCCTGTTTACGGAGACCCCAGTTTCTTGAGCCACCACCGCCACATCCAGGGGAGCGCTCATAACCCCCCTCACCCAGCCGGCACTGCATGTGATAGTACTGAGCCTCAGGACAGTCCTCCATGGGATGCATTTCGACGCTGTCACTGTCATAACCTCCGGAACCCTGTGAGATGGACTTGATCCGCCCTGATGCTCTGCAGGAAAAGAGAGGGAAGTTTAGCATAAATGATGATTGAATGATTTATTTATTTTTTTAATAACACATCCAACACATGGATGTTCCATTCCATGTCAACAATACAGATATGACCATCAATGTGACAATCGATAGTTTCACATTTTGGGAAATATGCTTATTCAGTTTCTTGCAGAGAGTTAGATGAGTAGATCACTACCACTCTCATGTCTTAACGTTAAATATAAAACTACAGACAGCAGCCAGAATGCTAAGCTTAGCATAAAAACCGGAAAAAAGAGGAAACAGCTAGCCTGGTTCTGCGCAAAGGTAACAAAAACCCCTTGTAAGCACCTTTTAAGATCATTAATTTACACATCAAATACCAATGTGTAAAAAAAAAAGTTTGGTAGCAACCAGTGGAGACTCCAGGAGGTCACTGTGTCCTGCCAAGAAATAGTCCTTCACTTACACCTCAGCAAAACTCAAACTTGTCATTTTACACTTTTTTTCTTCTCTTCTTCCTTTTTTAAAGATTAAACAAACAAGATATAATGTGTTATTTAGTGAGCTTTAGAGAAAAGGCAAGGCAAATATATTTATATACCACTTCTCAACAACAAGTCATTTCCAAGTGCTTTACATTAGGCAGAAAAGGCATTAAGACAAGATTTAAAAATGAACAAGACAATATGACAGCACGCACATAAAGATGATTTAAAAATGGTAAAATAAAACAGAAGATAAAATTTACGGTGCAGTTATAGCGCAGTGCAACATAAGAATAAACAGTCACAAATTCAGTTTAATGAAAGGCAGTGGCAAGCAGAAGGAGCCTTGATTTAATGAACTAAGAGTTGGAGCAGAGCAACTGTTCTGGGAGTTTGTTCCAGATATGTGGTGCAGAAAAACTGAATGCCGCCGGTAAGAAGATTTTGTTACCTTTGGACAGAGCCAGGCTAGCTGTTTCCCCCTGATTTCAATCTTTATGCTAAACTAAGCTAAAAGGCTGTTGGCCGTAGCTTCATACTGATCGTACAGACACAAGATCAGTGTAGATCTTCTCACGTCACTCTCTGAAAGAAAGCGAAAATGTGTATTTCCCCAATTTGTTGAATTGTTGAGCCTATTCATGATGCACTATCATGGAGAGTTTGCTTTTAACGAGCAGAGTAACACAATCAAGCCAAAGGTGGGTGTTTGAAGAGCTCCCGTGGTCTATTGGTGCTGTTTTTAATATAGAAAATGGAAAGAAATGCACAGCCTCATGAAGATCAGTTTGGTCATGTTGTGCCAACAATAATCTATATTTCGGACGGCAATCACAGTTGAAAACATTCTTATCTCTTTACTACTTCTAATACAATGACAGCACAATCACAACTGTACTGACAATCAGATAGTTTACCTTGATTTTGATCATCATGTCATGTTGTCAGAGAGTTAAATACTTTCTACTTATGCAGAGAGATATGCAGAGGTGCTTCTACTTGACACTTGAGAAGGTAAAACTTATCACCTACAGTAGATTTAAATATGATAACCTAATGGCACACTCACGTATACCCACACCATACATAAAAACCTCCTGAAAATACATAAAAAGGTAGCATTGTTACACCTGCTCTAAATCCTTTGGTGTTTTGTTCATTTGATTCTTCTGATTAGTTGACTTCAGTCCTTTCTACACAGTGTAACATCCTTTGTTACACATTTCTCCTATATATCCCATTTCAGGGGATATACAGGAGAATAAGGGCAGATTTTGTACATATGTATTGTGACAGTACTTAAAATAACCTCCCAACCAACACAAGTAATGCGCAGTTCAAATATCAGCCTCTCAAAAAGTAGGGCATTTTTCTTTCATTCTTTTTCCCTTTCTTCCTTCTCAGTACTCCATCCTCTTTCTTTTAGCATAATCGAGAGAGTCGGAGCATTGGCATAAATCATTTAAGGAACAAAAATGGAAGCGAATCACAGGTGATCCTGCAGGTAGCTCTTATCAGTACTTGCAAGTGAAAAGGATGCACAGAAGATGAAACACATGTTAAGCCACAAACTTGAATTGAGATGATGTAAAATGAAAACAGTGCTATTGGTTCATGGTTTTAACAATCTAAAATGGGACAGTGAGAAAACTGGCATAAATTACAGGCTAATGAGCCAGTTGTAAAGCAGTAACCTGATAATAATGTTTTGTCAGCATTAAATCAATAGCAACATGTAGGATCTGAATGGATAGCAATCATGAGAAGCTCACGATTAGTCTAGCAACTGCTAATTAAGGATTTCAGTGTGTGCCTCCAGAACGCAAAGTAGCATCAGAGAATAAATATAAAACAACTCAATAATCAAAGAAACACACTAACTCTTCTCTTATCTCACTACTCACGTTGTTTCTTAAAGTGCAAATCAATTTGAATAGACTTACCATGTCTTTCAGAATGTAAGATTGTATGTCCTGATTGTACTGTTCTCATGTGTTCTCACTGTGGATTACATTTACATTAGGAGCTCTTACACTGGTTTTCTATGTTGTTTGGAAAAGAATGGGAGACCTGGAGCCAAAACAAAATAGATTTAGAAATTTTGAGAGGATAATTCTAATATATTTTGATGAAATCCATGCATATCCAAACTGTTATGATTACTATTGTGTAAAAAATATAATAAATAAAATTAGTGATCATTAAAGAAATATAAAATGTTTAAAAAAAGGCAAACTGTCTGAGGCAATTTGGTACAAATGTGGACGAATGATTGTTGCATAAATATCTGGTGAGGTCAATATCAATAAATCACTAAAACTGTTGCACACTTGAGATTATGACCTTTGCTATAACTAGTGGCAAAAATATCTTGATTTCTAATGAGGAGCTATTAATAACTTGAGACAGAAGGCATAGAGGGTTGTTGTTGGGCCACTGTGTGTGTGTCACGCCATCAACGATCCAATGGGGATCTGTGTGACGTCACATTGACATACCAACTGGGGATGACAGTTGTGTAAATCAGAGTATTATGGCAAGGGCCATGTGTCTGAAATCTCCAGCAGAGACCCAGAAATACTTAAGTCACACCTCATGCAGAGAGACGTAAAACCCGCATGTCAGTGCCGATGCTGAATTAGTCTCTGGCTAAAAATGGAATCTGTTCCATCACATATCACATCGTCCAATATTGTAGTACATATGAATACCTTAATGTGGGTGTCAGTGTGTGAGAAAGCATGTCAGAGGAGGAGTCACACTCTTCTCAATATTAAGCAAACTATAGCAGTAGATCTGTTACTGTGCGAGTACAGTAGGATCCGCAACTAACATTAATCTTCATAATCAAAGAATCATTAAGTCCAAAAATATCACAAAATAGGGAAAAATGCCCATCACAAGGTAAGTTTATGACCAAAAGATATTCGTTTATAGTAATTTAAAATAGGGAAAAGCAGCAAATCCTCACATTTGAGAAGCTGGACCCGGCGAATGTTCCGCATTTTTTCTTGATAAATGACTTAAGTAAACGATTCATTGATTATGAAAATTGTTGAAGACTAATTTGCTGTTAATCAACTAATCCATCCATCTATTAATCTATTAATTGTTTTAATGCTTAGAAAGAAATGTTTCAGAAACCTAACGTACTGTAATGTAAATGCAAACCTGCTGAACAGGGATGACCTCTTGCGTTAAAAAGTGTTTGTGGAGATAACTGCAATATAATGTCTGGATTTTGAATTTCAGCTAATGAAGGAAAGGCCAAATAATGTAGTGCCACAAGTCAAACAGGTTTGGACCATGGCCCTTCCAGTGCTTTCATTGTTTTTCTGAGGTACTGCAAGTGCTACTGCCGTGCTGACAAACATTTATACACAGGACTGACAAGTTGTACCCCAGAGGTTAACAGCTGTGGGGCTCCAGCGGTTCTGTTATATTTCTACATAACTGACAGACTGCGTTTTACTATAGCAGCCCTCACTAGGTAAGAAAGATGAGCTGCACCAAATTCATTTGACAGCCAAGAACCACAAAATCACCAGCTGGACCATAAAAAAAACCTCCTTTCTTTTCAAATGAACAGACAGACAGACATTTCATAGCTCCCTAAACAGCTGACCGTCAGGTAATATATCAGTATTGCTATTATTATCTAAAGAATACTGCGTATACAAGAAAAACCATTCCTAATTATACCACATGTAATATAGCAATTAAGATCTTGGATAATCCTCTCTTTAGTTACTGATGGTTGAGAGTATCAGTAAGCGAGGGTTTTCACTTGTATCACAAAGCTCCTAATGGCACAGTGGTACTTTGGATGGTTTGCATTTTAGACCCAAGGTATTCAAGGCCTGACTAGGTGTGAAACTGTCCATAAATGTGGAATGGGAGCAGGGTGCTGACTTACCCTGTGCTGGGGGAGGAACGTCGCTCTGACACCTGGTACATGCCTCTTGTGCTCCCAGAGAGGCTGGAGTTTCTCTGGAGAGAGACACGAAGATGCAGATTGGAGCGACACAAAGGGAACTGTTATGTCTAAAATGACTCCGTACTCCTAGATTCCTTAGATGTGCTCCTGGCTGTAATGTCATTTACAAAGAGATATGGTTGTTGTGTGAGACTACGGTATTCCTTGCTAAACCCCCTGAAGAATGGGTGACGACTTTGATGCTCTGGCTTTATCATTCATTTGTTTCCCAATTGCAATCTAAAATATGTGGGAGTTTTGACGGGTATGTTAGTTTTTCATGAGAGAAATGTGAACATTTGTATTTTAAAAATACTCAAAAATATGATAAAGACAAATAAACTCAAGTTAAAGCACAGAATACTGTTTATGTCATTAATTGACAGTTGTCACACTAAGTTAAAACTACTAAGAAAGACTCCTTCATAAATTCCGAATGGAAAGGGAATAAAATCCAATAACAAATGAAACAGTAGCCTGTTTGGCATATTTCAAACAGGCTCTGACAGCACAGGTGTTGGTCAAAAGAAGAATATGAAGAATATAATCAAGACTGAAATGAGCAAAACAATGTCTTCTCATTAAAGAATGTTCTGTATGGTTTAGTGGTGCCGTTTCACCTCACTTCATCTTATATTTGAGCATATACAGTACAGCTGATTATAGCAGCTGAGTAAATGATGATCAGTCATAGACGACAGTTAGGCAAGAGGAAGCTTGTTAGGAATATTAGGATCATTTTGGCACAAGACAGAACCTCACGAAATGCCAAAAATGGGAAGAATTCATTCTCTGGGAGCATGAATGTGCTCAGTAAATTTAATGATTATTTTACTCAGAAATTTCTTATCTTTAAATAAAAATTTTGGCCCTATTTTGAAACTGGGGGAAAGCTAAGGGGGCTCGCCAAAAACCTCAAGCTACACTCTCTAGGGACCAGGAATGCCCACAGCAAATTACATGGAAATGTGGTGACTGTTTTTAAAGATACCTTATTGTGAACTATAGTACAACAGCGACATTTTGGCCTGGTGGTGGACTCATCATTTGAAATCATCATTTGGGACCTTGAATAGCCAAAACAAATTTCATAGACATGTTGCATCATTTGTCTAAAGTTCACAATTTGACCTCAAGATGGCCGTACAGGAAGGGCCATGGACACTCTCAGATGGGAAGTGTTCAAGGACATTCTCACCAAATGTGATGCCAAATTTTCTTATTTATTTTGTCCAAGTGAAAACTGTGGCCTAATAGCGATGTTATAGGAGGTCGGGGGGGGGGTCACCAAAATCACGGGCATCATCCACTGGCGGTCATAAATGTGAATGACAAACATCGTCGTCAGGATATCCTGTTCTTGACTGTTGGATGGAAAGACTGACTGACTGACCAACCTTTAACCCCGACTCTAGCAACACAAAAACTCTCAGCATCTTTCCTACAACTAAGGAAATTTGGCCGGAGCCCTGAAAGCAGGTGCAAATTTTTCAGCGTAGTTGGTGGTGGGTGTGCAATCTGAGTCCCACTCATTCTATCTGCCTGAGAGCAAAATCCTAGTCACTCTTTCACACATCACTCAAAGCCGCGTGCGCATTGAAGTATGCTGTGTGTAGTGTTTGTACGTGTTTGTATACTTATGCGTGTGTGTGTGTGTGTAGTGCCAGGTGGAACTCTGTGTACCAGACTGGCAACGTGCCACGGAGGGGAAATGGGCACAAACACAGACACTGTCACTCCCTCTCTCCCTCTCTTTTTCTCCGCTTTACTCACACAGCTTGTTTCTGGCTTAGTGCCAGTGGAAATGGACCACGGAGGGAACAGGCAAACACGCCATCCATGGCGCTAATTTCCTGGCCAGTCTGCAGCAAAGGCAGAGCAGGGACAAGAAATGGATGGAATAAAATAAACTCCAATCTGGTGAATTAAGTTTGGTCTAAATTAAATTCTTTCTCTATTTCTCCTACTTATTCTCTCCTTGTTACAGAGCCAAAGGTTAATAAACACTAACGTACCTCGCTTCCTTTGAAGAAATGCATTAGATTCATCATGGATTGGACTAGAGAGTGTGCAGGCGTAAAGTCATCCATCCCCTCTCTCTTACTGTCAGTCTTGAAATACCTCTGCGGCTCTAAAACCCGTCTCTTAGGAGGTAAGGGCGACCTTGCGGATGCCGTGACAGAGAGAGGGAGAGTCAGGCTGTGAAGGTGTGTGGTTGGTTGGGCGACATCTCTGGGATGCCCTTGACAGTGTAACAAAGTGCCAACCGGCGTGCGACTCCACACCTGCACTTGTCATGTTGATTATTCACAGTCCTTCGACGGTGCACAGGCACAGAGCCATGAAACTGACTGATGCTTAAATCCAAAGAGATCACGTCTAAACTTAGGCTGCATTTCAGGTCAATCACGGGTCAAATGGCTCTCTGACATAGCTTAAGAAAGAGTTAAAAGTACATTTCTTTATCATTTTTAATATATTCAAGGGTCTAATTCTTGTTTGCAAGTAAAATGCCATTTAACTATTTCAGGAATCTTTACAGAAGGCTACTTTTAGCATTACAAAGGAGTCATCACCAATATTCTTCACTGTACTGACTATATAAAGTGAATGACCTTAGGATGCCGACAATATCTTTGCACCCAGAGAGAGTGATCTGTGGAGAAGATTTTTCTTTTAACTGAGGATCACTAGAATAATAAGCAAAAATGAAACAGCAAATTTCACTCAGGCAGATCTGCACCACATTACCTCTGATTCAAAATCATGCTGAAACCTTGAGCAAGAGGAAGAACTGGTTTCCATGGCAGCACACACATTTTTGCAATGTGAAACAGGTCACCTCTTTTTTCAAGAGGTGTTGGATCGTAATTTGAACAAAAAAAAGTGCCACAGTGGAAGCTGCGTTGAGCCTGGAGACAAAGAACTGATCTCTGGTTTCCGGAGCAAGAGGCAGCTTTTTATGTGCATACACTCTGGTAAGGATGCAGTCTATTTCCACTGTTTTGACGCTGAATGCTAAACAGACAGGAGTCAAGTCTCGTGTTCACCTTGCAAGCACAAGTCCTAATCTTATAATTCTATGCTGTCTAAACAACAATTGACCACAGGACAAAATGCTTTAGATCCATACACTTCATGGTGAAATATGTAGACACCCCGATCCACATATCTTAGTGTACTTTTGGTCTGGGGCTGTTTTTCATGGTTCGGTTTAGGCCCCTTAAGTCCAATTAAGAGAAATCTTACATGTAATGTTGCAGCACAGAATATTTCGGACAACAGTGTGCCTTGTGGCTTTGTGGCCGTTTGGGAAAGGCCTTTTTTCTGTTTCAACATGAAAATACCACATGCATAGAGCCAGGTCCATAAAGAAATATATTTCCAAGTTTGGTGTGGAAGGACTTGCCTGGCCTGCACACAGCACTGGGCCTGTATTCATCAAACAGCTAAAAGGGAAATTTTGGACTTGGCCACGATGAATAATATGTTATCTTAAAAAAATATGAATAATTTTAATTTATTCTCATATTTTATTACATCATTTTATCATATTATTTGCATTTGATTTGGGTTTGGACATTTGATAGGATTTGACACTTTTTTTTTTCTTTTTTTTGTCATTCGCAAACAACAAGTATAAAGCTGGTATTCATTTTGTTTGCAGTCACTTCCCATGCATCTTCACTGTCTGCACCTTTTATGGTACTAAATTATCCTTTTCTCTGTGGCACCTCATCTAGCAGCAGCAGGATTTCCTTTTTTCCTCCACTTTGGGCTGTCTTTTTGTTTACTTTTTACCAAAATTTCTATTATTTCCTATTTCTACATTATAAATATATTAGATGATTGATAATTTCATACTAATTATCATGTGATCACTTGAAAGTTGCTCTTGAGGGTTACTCCCACACTTTGCTGTTTTAGGTTGCTTGATAAATGTGTCTTATTCTTTACTTGTAGTGAAAAACTTTTAATACTTCTCAGTTGTTTCTTTAAAGTGTAATTCTTTGAGGTTTAATTAATACAAGTCCTGACCTGTCAAACACCTTGGAGAAGTGGAACTCCAGATGTGAGTCAGGCATTACTGCCCAACATCAGCGCCCGACCCCACTATGGGACCAATCAAATTGTTTGAATAGCCCTCCCAGAAGAGTGGATGCTGTTATAGCAGCGAATTGATACCCAGTTTTACAATGACATGTTCAACAATCATATAATGGTTTACTGTTCAGTTGTCCACGTACTTTTGGCCCTGTAGTGTATTCAACCAGTTTATCAAAACTTTGTAGCGAGGTATTAAAAATCTTACATTGTAAATCTGATAAACTGAATGACAGAAAACTAGACTTCTTGTTGCGATAAGAAAAAACCTTAAACTAATATACAATCCTTTAAGCAGGCATGTTGTTTCCACACCACGTAACTTCAAGTCATTGCTGCATTAAAGTTTATAAAAAAACATCTCTGCAAGGTTTATTTATGTCATGCTAATGCAGTCAATGAGAAGGTAAATGATTGGCTCCTTCCGAGACCACGAGGCAAAACAAATTCGCTCAATGACTCAAAGACCTCATGCACAAGTTCACAACACATGAAAAAATGGGTGATTACTGCCCTTTAGCCTTTTAAAGAATAGTAGATTTTATTGTCTCCGGCATCTTAAAGTCTATTATGGGTTCGACCTGTGGTGCATTACGGGGAAATTACTTGGTATAATCAATGCTTATACACTATTCAAAAGCAAAAAGCTGCCATGTCAGGGAAAAGCTCTCTCTGTCAGAAAGCTGGAAGTAGCACTCTGAGGAATCCTGAAGTGGAGTCTTGGGTAGTAAAAAGAAAAACTTTAACTATTTACAAAATATGAAATAAAATTGAGATTCTGATCCAACAAGTCAGTCGTCTAATTTATCATGACAATTAAAATGCACCACGAACTTAGATCTGAAACAGCGCGTGATTTGAAAAGAACATTGATATATCTCTTTTTGTATTATCGTGCAGTTAAATGTGATCAGAATCAATTCAGCATTTTAAAAATATATGTATGTTGAAACATGCATTAAGTTTTTTTTGTCTTCACAATTTGGAACTTTAATATTATCAATAAAACTAAGTCAAATCTGAACGTATAATAAACGACTTCAAAGATCCTCACCTGGCGGCCATTGCCCTTTGAGGCTTGGAGGCTGCAGCGTCCCAGGCTGCCGTTCGGTGTGGTGCCACAGCTGCTGATGATCTGCAGCTGTTTTTCTGCGCGGTCGGCCCGGTCCAGCAGCTCCTCAATGAACTGCTGCAGACGCACCTTGGCATTGGCTTCCCGTGCCGCTGTCTCCTGAAGGAACTGGTCGATCTGGGCGACCTCCCTGCGGGCACGGGGGGAAGCGGCAATATTACTGGCACATTCTTTAACCCGAAACCCTCAAACCAACTTATAGTTGATTTGTAAATGTGTGCAAGAAAGGGGCAAACTACAAATCTGCTGAATTGTGCTTGTGACAAGGATTTACATGTTCAGCTCAGATGGATTTCTACTGAGCAAATGGTGCTTATGTGACTGCAGGACACATTTTTCCCTTCATATTTTGTCAAAACCTCTCTCCCATACACAGCAGCTGCTGTTCTGCCCTTTACGCAGACTGAGGGTTGGTGACAGAGATAAAATAAAAAAAACAGGCCAAACACAAACGGAGAGAGAGAAAAACGGAGAGAGCGAGTAAGAGAGCAGAGAAACAGAGGTTGAAAGAGCAGCTGGATATTTATAACCGCGGGCACAGGACGGCTAACAACGCGTCAATTTAAGGGACAGTGTGTTACCCAGATACATAGGCAAACAAGCCAGGAACTCAGAAAACGGGTAGTTTAGTAGTTGCCTGCAACCTGCTCGGCATATATTTCTAGCTTTCCCCGCAGTGATTTTTATTTGTTTCATCTAAAAAAACTATGTGTGACTGAATAATCATGCATGCAAATGGTTCTGATGATAAAAATTCCTAAATGTTCGGATGTAATTAGTCAGATCACATTAGCTCAATAGGTTTAAGCTTGGATTATGAATTATATAAGCAGCCCCTAATGTCCAGTACCAATGAGCAGTCTCCGCAATTATGGAAACTGGCCTTGACTTTGTATTAGTTCAAATCAGCCAAAAAAGTTAAATCACCCAATCTTCAAATGATGACAATGGAAAATGTTATTTTTTTCCTTAGCGACAGTTGCCACAATGAAACAACACGACATTAAAAGAGATGCAGATAAAGTTCACCTGAGGAATGTCACCTCTCTCCACACTCAGTTATATTCATCTTTTAAACCTGCTATGATTTTTTGGCCACTTCGGGGCAGTGGGGACAAGCTGTGAACACAACATTGAAGCGTTATCTTTTAAGGTGATATGGAGAAGGTGTTAGCAAAAAGTTGCTTATTCACAGCTCTAGCAGTTATGGAGCAACACTGTCATTAATTCAGATCGTTGCTTATTCTGGCCGCCTGGCAAATGGAAGTCCAATCTTCACTCTGTTTTAGCTCCGTTTCTGGTCTCTAACCAACTCCTGAGGGAACTCTGTCCACTATGTTCACCAGCTAGTTGCTAACTGTGCCTGGCAGGTCGTGTACAGTGGGCTTTAAGAGCTTTTACACTGTGAACAGCTGCCTGCTGTAGCGGAAAATGACTCAAAGAGAGCGGTGAGAGTCAACCACAGTATAGTTGCAGATGGATGAGATGAAATTCGCTATAAAGCTCCATAAAGGGGACCTGCAGATTCAGGTGATAATATTCTGTAGGTTCATCACTACAAGCGACTGCTTCATGTCACATTGTTCTCACATTGTCATTTATACATGGTTATCATAAAAATATTGCTAACTTACTACATAAGTTTTTCAATTTCTACAACTGATAATAAATGTTTATTATGGATTAGTGTGTTGTTTATTTATGGATTAATTCATGTGACATCTTCAGTTGCTTCAACAGTCCTAAACCCAAAGATAACCAAGCTTTAAATATAGTATACAACAGGCTAAATCAGCCAATCTTTGCATTAAGAGAGGCTGAAATCAGCAAATGTCTGGTATTTCTGCTTGATACAGACTAATCAACTAATCAAATATCCTTAATGTTTAAGGACTAATTGTTACAGCATTACTTTTCATATCCAGACAAACCTTTTCATATCCAACTATCTTGCCACCACCTGACCCAAAATCACACCTCCCCTCCCCTCTACAGACCTTTTCCTTTTTCTTCTGCCTCCATGTAGGACCTCTACAATTCCTAGAAGATAAAGACTCTAGATAAAGATTCCTTTTCCTTATGTATCTGTGGTTCGGTCCTTATAAACAGCCTGGGTCTCTATTGTATAAACAATGCAGTCAGGAGAGTTTAACAAGGTAATTCAGTCATCTGACCTTGACAAAGCCAAAGGAACCATTAAAAGGTTCAGACCAACACTGCAGACATAAAATCTGTGTTCCTCCAGTTTAAATTGGATTGCGTTTCTTCTTTTTCCCCCTTCAGATATCTTTAACATGCCAGGAAATAAACCAAGCTGCACATCTATAGTCTGCACACCTCTCATACAAGCACTTGTAAAATATTCAACACTTACAGCTGTTACACAATCCAGAATCATTTCAAAACAGTACAAACACTCAAAGCGAATGTTCTTGAAATGGGGGCACTCTAGGTTAAAAATAGTTTGGAGTCTGGCATAGTTAACTTTTCTCATCTTCAGGCAACGATTACAAAAATATGACTTCAAAATTTGTCTGTTAGAGAGAAATAGAGCTAGAAGTGCTGTCATATTTTTGTGAAAATAATCAGTGAATCAGTAAATTATACGATAATTAAGTGGCCATAACTTCTCTTCTTCCCCTCTGTGATCAATCCTGTTTAGAGTTTCTCTTGGTAATTGCTCATAATGTGATATAACATGATTTTTTATCTATACTGGGCTCACTTAAACAGGCCTATTACTGTACACTGTTTCCGCTGCTATGAGATGTCACTCCTCATTGTGGAATATACAGAGAAAAACATGAAGAATGTCTTCATTTGAGACATGAACACTCTCAGCTCCAAGCTCTTCCGTCCATCTCATGGGAGCTACGCTAATGAGAGCGATGACAGTGAACCAAAACAGCAAAGTTGCAGGCTGTAAAACCAAAACAAAGAGCTGAAAGATACTAAAATGCTCTATATAGCCTAGTTGACGTGCAGAGTTGAGTGATTTTTCTTTGTGGGTTCATCACTCTGAGCGACCCCTTACACATCATATAAATAATTGATTAAGCTAAGATATGCTCGAAAGCAACCACTCCGCTCCTCCCACCCTTCCCACCTTCTGCTCCGTTACGCTCCAACAAGCCCTTCACCTAATAATAGCTTGAAGCCTCGGTGCTAGAGGAGTAGTAGACCAGAATTGTGCTCACTTATGAATTGACAGCAGTGAGCTCTGACCCGACATTGGCCTTCTCTGATTGGTTAGAAGGGCGAGGCTCGGTCAAAAAACTTTAGAAGGGAATATCTGTGCACCGTTGCCAGGCTGTTCAATGAATCTGGGTTACAGAAACATTTGACAGCACCTCTCCACATTAAGATATGTTTTGGAGCATTTTTCTCTCACTATCTATGATTATTTCTCTGTTTTTACCTTTGTAATTGCTTTTAAAATGCTTCTATCGTCTTAATTTGTGTTTCAATGTGTTGAGCTATATTTTCTATTTATTTTTAATGCAATATATAAAGACTTATGACTTGCCTCAGTGTATGAAATGTGCCATACAAATAAACTTGACTTGCCTGAAGGGAAGGAGAGATTGAACGATGGTAGAGCTAGACAACGATAACCATATGATCTGCTTTGTGCAACATAAACACAAGAGTTGCTTTCGTAAATAATCATGTTTACATGGAGGATTTGCTCAAAACTCAAAGTCAATATCAAAAGTGTCCCAGGATTGCACAGATTCAAAATATGAACACTCTTCAGTCTAATCATGCAACAAATTTTTAGGCATTTTTTGGTGAATTGCTGCAGTGATAAGGTCTGCAAGACCACTGTGCTCATCAAAAAACACATAATATGCAGGAAGACAGATGCTGGATGTGGGAGTGCTCATGTCAAAATAGCATGAATTAATAAACTGCCTCCGTAGATCATATAATTGATCCATCCTACTGTATATAATGTATCTCATTAGTATAACTGACTCCAAGTATCATTTATTTTGATTTAATAAATAGAGCTGTACCTAATGTGATGTATGAGTAAGCAGCAAAAGTTATGCTCTCATTATTCAATTTGATAAACAGAGAACAACGTGACTGAGCACTGTATCAGTTCAGCCTCCAGCAGAGTAACATATAGCTTTCTCCGGACTTCTGGAAATACCAGTTGTTTAGCTAGGTGTGTATGTAATCTATTTGTGTTTTGGCATCTGAATTTTCATGTAGCTGTAATTTGTCTTAATCAATTATTAAACTGTATCAGCGACACACAGTCTATGCGATGAACATGTTAGAAGCAGCACAGGAAAGTCTTTCCCTGTGCATGGAAGAAATGCACGGATGAACCAGACCGCCTGGCTGTCAAACCACTCAACTGAAGGGACCTCACTCAGCACGGAAATCCTAGAAGAAAGGGAGTAGAAAGGGAATCAGGCAAGAGATCGAAAGAACGAGTTAGATGGTGGAGGGTGGGCAGTAGGGAAGGAAAGGAAAACAATCTTCACCAGACCCTGAGACACAGGCACGGAGAAATGGGTAAGACCAGAAATTAAGAGGAGAGAAGAAAGTGAGGACTGAAGCTGATAAAAACCAATTAGGAGGAGGGAATGGGCACAAAGACTGTGAGAAAAAAAGCCACACTGCAGAGGCTAAAGCAACAGACAGCAAGCAGAAATCTGCAGTCATGTGGAAGCAGAAATTACAGGAGGTTTGACAGAGGAGGAAAGAGAAATGGGATGTGGCTGCTTCCTGTTGTCAATCCTAATTTCAACACACAAACTCAGACGTACACACATACACTACGCTCTCGCAGTGTGACTCACTCCAGCACCTCAGAAATAAAGCCTCAAGGTGAAAAACATGTCAGCGTGTTTACCCGGATGCTGGGGGGAGCTGGAAAGGCAAACCGCCATCTTTCCTGGGTGATGAACATGCAGATTGTTAGACTGGGGCGCGATTCAGAGAAAATTACTCGGTGGAGGTTCCCGCTGGATCAACACCGTCCTCATCACACCGAGTTGTATTCGTGGGTGAGGGGGAACCACATATTTCTGACCCTAGTGTTCACAGTCAGAGTTTTAGACTCCTCTCTATCCTTGTTTCCATCTGACAGACAAACACACACACAGACACACCGAACATCCAGATACACACTTTATAATGCACACACATGCTTTGCTGTGATGTTGTGTAACAGCACACAAATTATATTTAGCTTCAAATAAGAATACGGACCTAGTAACAGCATAAAACTTAAAGAAACAGTCTGACATCGTGGGAAATATACTTATTTGCTTTCTTGCTGAGTCGATGAGCTATTAATTCCTTGCAGATATGAAATACATTTCCTTTGCTCTTTACTCTGATCTTTACTTTCAGCTATAGAGTCTCTTTGTTCTCTTAGATTCATAGGATTTTGGAAAAAAATCAAAAATTATGTTTATATATAATGATCAAAATTGCACAACTGATCTTACCACAAATACCACATGTATGTTACCAAACTGTATTGTGGTCAAGGGAACAAATAAATCAGATCGTGCTAAATTAACTCATAACATCAGGACAAATTCAGCTTTTCAGGCACTGTCTCATTAACAATGACAGAAATTAAAGAAATGACTTGTAAATTATTTACTTGGCTTGGAACAGAGTATCAGGTATTTAAATACAGTAAACAAAATGTATCCAATATTAACTTGTGTTGGGACAAAATGTAAATAATTGACCGAAGATGTCACTCGGATACTGGGTGTATCTGACATACACATTATCATCATGAGTCATTTCACTGAATACCAATGATTACGTTGAACTACTGTTAAAGAGGATTAGAACCAGACTGATAGATCATCCAGGCCCATATTAGCTTAGCCTATATACAGTATATATTATAATCGCCATATATGTCAGTGAATAAGTAACAAGACACTGTAGTGCATAAATGCAAAAGATATATTTGAAGTAATTTAGAAACAGAGTTGGAATTACAAAGATTCTCTGCCAGAAGTTTATTTTTCAACAGTAAATGGTTCTCATCAAAATGTTCTGTTTATATAATGTGTTCATGTAAAAAAAAAAAAAAAGAAAAAACAATACTGCTTGATGTATTATTATTTAATATTTTTAACTGTCAAATAATTTTTAACTGTCAAATAATGTCAAATATTGGCCTCAAAAATCCAGTCCTGGTTGGGATATCCTTAGGATACAATTGAAGTGAATCGCTGGCTAAATTTCACTAATTTCAAGGACGAGCTCTTCTCTCATGCGATGCTATTATTCCTCTATGGGTGAATTTCTGATATTTCTTCCCACTCAAATCCCTGCATTCACAATTGTGACAACACCATATATGAGCAGTGATTATTCTTGCCACTTTCCTTGAGCCGAACTGTTATCTCCCATCTTCATATGGGAACATGCTCAATGAAGATGATTTACATGGATTGAATCTAACCTCCATGAATATTGTTTTACACTTCCAATTAATCTTCCCTTTTGAACTAAATATTATATACGCTAAGCTGTGATGCAAGTATTGTTCCTCACTAAATCCTAGAACACAGACACGCAACAGTGGAGATTCAATCAATACCACTGGTTAAAAAGAATAAGTGCTAGGTTTTAGTTTTACTACAAGTCTGTGGCCAAACAACTCAAAAACTGGTTCTACTCTTTGCTGCTTTCTCCCATGAGACTGGAATAAGGGGCATGTTTACTTGATATGGGATTAAAATCTGAGGCCTTCTTGTCCCTTTAAGCACTTGGAAATAAAAAAAAAGCACAATTCATTCTTTCACTCCAGTCTTGCTAAATTTAGGTCTGGAGATTTTCAAACCCAGCAACCTAAGCTACGGTTATTTTTTTTTTCATTAAACAAATGAAAATGGGTTTTGAGAACCTTAATAAATGCCTCATGCTGCTACAATGATGCATGTGCACAGAGAAATAATGAAGAGCTAAGCCAGCCCTGTTTCATTTCCCTTCTACTTAACAGCCATAACAAATAGTCCAGTATAGCAAAGACATCCAGCTGTAACAGGCACGATTAATAAGGCATGATCTTCTGAAAGGTTCTGTTTAAATGTTAATTACAATCACTGGTCAGCCCCCTTTCACAGTTGTCATCATCTCTGGCCATTCATTCAAAATTATGCCTCATTAATATTTAGGAGCAGAAATGATTGACTGAAAGGGCTGCATGAAGAAGATTGGATGTTGTATGAATACAAGCTTTTTCCGGGCTAACATAGTACAGCTGCTCGTGGGTCGCCCCGTTTTGATACCTGGATGAAATCGTTTTCTTTTTGTCGTAATGTCATATATTTGTATGCATATACACACACACATAACATAACACAGCACATCACAACACAAAGAAATGGCAGCATGCGGAGCTCTCTGGAGAGTAGGGTGACAGGAGAGGAGATGTGAGACAGACAAGGATGAAAGGGTGAAGAAAAGAGATGATGAAAGACACACTGGCTGAAATGTGCTGTTTTCAAAGCCCCTCTGGAATAAAAATGTATGACTCGTTTCCCAAGAATCCACTAATCCAGGTCATGGCTCAGATCAATCAGGGGAAAGTAAATATTTTATCATGGTTCGACCAGGCCTCTCAAAATTTAAACAAAATGGCTGAGTCAACCCGGGATACAACAGCAAGGTGACGATGAGGAGCATTTCAACATGCATGACAGAAAGAGGATGGATCCATAATGCGAGAATATGCCACCTGAAATTCAGCTATCTGAATTTCAAAAACAGAGAATTAATCTGTCCTCAAATGTTTGTGTGCAGTGATGATGTTTTGTATTTTTGGTGCAATCATTATAAGAAATGTAGGATGAAAATGTTTAAATTGGGCTGCAGCTAACGATTATTTCAATATTGATTAATCTGCCAATTATTTTCTCTAACCAGTTTCTTAGTCTACTGAATGTCATGGAATGCCCTCACGTCTAACTGAGGGCTAACAACCACTGGATCATCCATACATTACAACCTGGGTCATGTATTAACACACAGAACCCTTTCTGGTTAGAGGCTACTTCATATCGCTGCAGGAAATCTGAATGCAGTGCTGGCTGGCTTTACAACTTGCTTTATTAACGCTCTGCATTGTACATTATAGCCTTAATATATCTACCGCAGACATCCAATCCTTGCAAATGAGCTTGGTAAGTACATAAATTGATAAATGTGCAGAATTCTATGAAATACTTGTTAATAAACTTATTTCTAATATTAAAAAATCTGCATAGTGCATTCTGTGCATGCGTGTACAAGTGCTTGGCATCATTACTGCAATTTTTACCAACATCCTAACTATTTACCGGCTTACATGACATCTGTTCCTCCAGGGTGTGGAAAAATGTTACTCCACTGTCTTATGCTTTAATATTTGCTTGAGATATACTGCAATTGAACATCTGTAATAGAAACACAGACCCCCCTGGATTATATCCATCTTTATGGCAGGCCCAAACTGTCCACATCCGTAGATATGCTGCAGATCACATTCCTACGCTCATTTCTTTTCGGCAGAAAGCCTTCAGAAGTCTTGGCAGTCTAACACTGCATGCTCGTCTCCATCAGACACTGCAGTTAATGAGGCAAGCTCTCTCTCAGCCCTGACAGCTTCACTTTGCATTCAAGATTGCTGCTCAGTGAAGAACGAGCTTGTTTTTCTAAGGGGGGCAACATTGACAGCAAATAGCTACATTCCTCCATGGTTTGTGCTGCCTTTGGAGCCTCCAGCTTTCTTATGCTACACAGGGCACTCTTACTTTATCATAGCTTGCTGGATGAATAAATCAAGCCTCTTGGTTGAGGCCTACTGCAGCACTGTGTGTGTGTGTGTGTGTGTGTGTGTGTGTGTGTGTGTGTGTGTGTGTGTGTGTGTGTGTGTGTGTGTGTGTGTGTGTGTGTGTGTGTGAATATGATATGATAATCTGACGGGAGTTTTCTTTGTACTGCTCTCCTCCCTTATCTATGCAGAGGGTGGACACACATTATCTTCAAGCTGCAATCCTGCAACATTGAGTTTCTCCCGTTTGTACCCTATACTCTATGAGATGTGTACAGTTAGCTATGCATCGACCCAATATGATGGATCAATATCAGCACGGATACCCATCTTATTAAGTGGACGAGGTATTGGCCAAGACATGACCAATCCACATTAAATACAGTTTCTTAAAAGTCATTATACGACTCACTGTTTCCACTATCAGTTACATTCATTCAGTCATGGCAGGGAGCTTCGTCACATAACAATGGTCCCAATTAATGCACAGGTCTAAATGATACTGTATCAACCGCCTGTAAATCTCATGCAAACTTTTCCCCAGAGAAGAGGAATAATTAAGTATTAAAAGAACAGAAGCTGATGATCTGGCTGCCACTGGAGCAGACAGTATTATGTCCTCCTGCAGGAGCACTCAGTGAGGATAGCCATCATTTCCTTGGCTATGTAGGAAACGAATCTCAAATTGAAGTGCCATATGAAATGCTAAGGACAAGATCAGTGTTAATTATAAATAGCTCTTCAAAATGATCCATTGGGACAATATTAAGACAGTTACCCTATTAGCAACTGTAATCATTTTGTAAACACCTAGTAAACTTCACTGTATGTCATCAAGCAATTATTAATCATTGGAAAGATTACAACAATAGTCGACATATTTCTGAGTCATACACAATATCAGGCTGTTTTCTAATTTGAGTGAATCTGTAACACGCTGAAATGTTGGAGATAACCATCCCACCATTTTTCATTTCTCCTCAGACTCCAGTTTCTGCTGATTACTGCTGCTTTCGTTTACGCCAACTGCCATGATAGCACTTAACAGCCACGCTTCAGAGACTCTGTTATTCATTCAGTTTCTGCTGCTACATTGTGGTGTGACATTTATCAGTACAAATTCTCAGTGACTGTTAAAGTATGAGTATGTGTTCTGTTTATGTGTATATTAAACTAAACTGCACGCTGAGATTGTAATCAAGACAGTATTGAATTGAACAACAGGTACTTGAGGTGTTTTATATGCTTTTCAAAATTATTTACAGTGTTTCTGAATGCGGAATAAATGATCAGGTCGGGGTCATATTTTATTTCATAGAGTTTTCTTTTGGTTGCTTAGAAAGCCAAAGGTGACTAACATTTTTAGCATGTGACACAAGTGATGTACAACATGATGCATATCTCCCTGAAAGGGTACACAGTTTCACAGACTCTTCAAAGTAACTGGTGAAAATCAAAGAAAAGGAAAATCCAATGAGTGTTTAAGGTTGTTAGGCAGACACGTTTAAGCCAATAAGCTGCTCTGTCTGTTAACTACTGCTTAGTCATCAACCCTGCTGAACATTCACCGACTGTGACGCTCTTTTTCCATCTCAGACCCTCTCTGTATTTTAAAGCCTGAATGAGCTTACTGTTTGAAAGCCAGATTCTCCTCAGAGAGACAGAGACAGAGACAGAAAAAGTGGATGTTTGTGAGAGAAGGAGAAACTGGGCTGCAGGCATAGCTGGGAGGCAGTCACACACACCAGGGAAGGATTTAAAGAATATGACCTTCCGGGTTCGATGTTGCCAGGTTTCGGGTACATGACCACAGCTACTGTAAGCTTTACAAGAAAGAGGAGGGACTAAATAGAAGAAAAGTACACTTTTCTCGTGCTCATTCAAACCCTGAAACCCTGCTCTGTGTTATCATGAGATCAGCCATTTCAACTTGTATAACAAGTTCAGCTGTCTCTGAAATAAGACTATGTAATAGGAAACATATACATTTTTTTTATGCTGTCTCATACAGAGAGATTTATGACACTTTTGTAAGTTAGCTTTGACCTGCAAAGACCTAAATAACCTACTGTACATGCATATATTTCCTGAGATTTAAATTGGCACCAATGAATTCATATTGTGGATTTAGGGGACGACACTAGTGCTAAAACAATTAGGCAGCCAACAATGATTCATTTAAGTAACTTACACATGTGTACAAACACACATGCAGTGCAGGGATGTGTGCAGTGGTATGTCTTTGATGAGATTAGAGGCCTTGGAAAGTGCCTTTCTGTCTCTGACCTACTGATGACATTCAGGCCTGATAAGGAGACCAAAGAGATGTGATAAAAACCGAGAGGAAGGTAGAAAGACGAGGCTGGCTGTCCTTATAGACACAGACGCAACACAGATACCAGAGGACTTTAATGTGAGCCTCGAATGACACTTGTCAACACTTGCTGATCATTTCAACGAAGGAAAACGGTGTCACCAAGAAAAGAGTTTGTGTTTGTGGTTGAAGATGCCATGAAGTACGACAACTTAATCAATACAAGTTGACAGAAACTACATTTTTTAAAAGCCTACTCTAAAATCTTCACCTGACACCTTTGTTGAACTATCTGAGAATAAAATCAGATTAACTACTTCCTTGTACTTAACATTATATAACCAGCTAATTGAATTCTTCTGTTTCCAGAGCCTTCTTTTCGCATTAGATTGTTATTGTGCATAATGATTCCCTTATTAATAATGAATAAGAAACTGGATGACTATTTGGCATGGGCAGAATATTTCTTATGGAAATTTAATGCCATGCATCTTTAAAAACCTAATTGGTGAGACAGGAAAGGGGCAAGCCATTTTGTAAAATAATAACATATAATGGTAGAGGATACATATGTCATTTTAACATAGACTTATCTTCAGTAAAAATAATATATTTTACGCATTGCTTCTACACTGTCAAACCAAAAATAGCATCAATGTTTGGAAAGCACAATAAATCATCCAGGGATTAATTTCAATAAAAACCCTGAAAATCAGTAAAATAAAGCCTGGTCTTACTCACTCTTTGTGCCATGCCGTGGGAGAGCGCCAAATAATATTCAATAGATCCAGAGCCACCAATAACTTGCATCACCACTCTGATTTACATCCAAGTACTTCTTCTATTTACCCCAGCTGTACTTTTAACTATTTCATGAAGCAGCATGGCAGCTTTATGGAGGGACTGGCAGCGGGGCTGGGAGAGACAGTAGACATCTCTGTTGCCGAACCAGCTGCTCCTGTCCAACCCTCCATTCAACATGAGCAGCTAACCAGCCCTGGAGGGCAGTGGTACAAGGAGACAGCAGCGAGACAGATGCAGAGCACATCTGGTGGGTGGATATATATGAGAATGAAATTACGCTATCAACAGAGCGGTGGATGTGAAGGAGAGGAGGTGAGTGTTTGTATGCATGATAATGTGTTCTATAAAAAGGACTGCAGTTTGGAGCTGTGCCTGCCACGTTTTGTATACACTGTATATACACCATACTAATTGTTATAATATACAATATTTGCAGTTAGTATACCAAAGAGAAATTTACTTTACTCTTACTTAAGATGATGGACATCACACAAACTGCAACTTTGGAAAGCCAATGCAAGTTAAACTTCACAAAAAAAAGGCAAAATTTTCTTCCAAAAAAATCATCACCATCCACATTTGTGTTTTTGCAGCTGTTTTTTTTTTTTTTTTGTCACTCATACACTGTGAACACATCACATACTACATACTAAATCAAACCTGCTAAAATATATTATGTAGCATGGAGTTGTGACACAGTTTAAGTCAGTAGAACAAGTACAATTCACTTACTGTTGTTTGTGGTTGAGCTCCGCCTCCTTGTTCACCAGATCCTGTTTGAGGTTAGCTAGCATTTCCACAGAGACGTCCACCTGCCGAGAGAGCTCGGAGGCCTTGTCCTCCAGGTCTTGTTTCTCCTGGCTCAGCCGCTCGCTCTCCTGTTTGGCCCGCTCCAGCTCGGAGCTCTTCCTCTCCAGCTCTGCCTGAAGACGGCCTACACGGGCTGCTATTTTCTGCTCCACCTACAAGACAACGAGCACTTGAGCTTCTTAATGTCCTGCCATAATCACCAGGTTATATGAAACACAACTAGATATGCTAATTAGGTCTTCAACTAAGATTCAGTTATTAAAACATTTATTAACAAAGGTAAGAAGGTAAGTCAAATCAGTTATACTTACACTCGACTTCCCTATACACTGTCAGTGCTCTGTTTTTTAAACAGCTTGGTTCCTTGTCTGAAAATGTAACTTCTGAGCATAAAATACTCTTTGAGAAAAGTTTAAGTGTGGAAAAAAGAATGGAAAATCAGTGGTGCAGTAATGGGCCTTCCAATTTAGAAAAGATGCAAAGATTAAAACTTCCCATCTTCTAAAAACTTTGATACATTGGTTGATATCTTTATTCTCTGATTATTATTCACTATATACACATTTTGGTCAGCAAAGAACTTCTCTGCTGCAGAGCTCAAAGTTCTCAAAGCAGACTGAGGACATCAGGAAGAGTGCTGCTGGTGGTTCAATGTCTAAGCCCCTATGTGTACATTTTTTAAGTGATAACATCTTACAAACGACTCATTTGTAAGACTCATGATAACATTTTTTTGTAGAAACAAAAGATCCCACTCAAAGTTGGTGGTTTGCTTTTATTCTATTCACTTTCAGGTTCCCCAGGTTAGATGACTTGGGGAGGGGCTTCTAAAGGCTGCATGCAATGTTTGATACAACCACTGGTGAGCACCAAAATCTATAGTCTCTTTCACCATATCAAGCACAGCGATCATAATTACCTCTTCAGACAGTTTCTCCAGCCTCTCATCCAGCTCCAGCCGTTCAAACGCCCGCGCCTTCAGCCTGGCCAGGCCTTCCTCATAGGCCGCCTCCACTGCACTAGCAGCTACATTAGCAGCCACCGCTACAGCTGTGCTGGGGTTTCCATGGGGACCTGGGTCGGTGGATGTCATGGCTTTCTTCATAAAAATCTCCCCCAGTGGAAACTCCACATTGGGAATATACCGAGCTGCACTGTTGGAGTTGGCCGGGGTCAAACTCAGGTCGTCCGCACAAGGAAGTTCACGGCAAGGGAAGCGTCGCTCCTTTAAAGCTGAAGGCCGCAGCGGCTCAAAGGGGTCGTTGTTGTTGGCGGGCGTGAGGAGAGCTCCCTCAGCCACTAGGGGCAGCAGAGCAGCGGCGTCACATACACTGTTGGACTTGGAGAGGACGTAGAGGGTCTCGTACGTGTGGTTGTACTCCAGGTGGGCACGTAAGGACGACAGGCTTCGGAAGCGCTTGTGCTCCCCGCAGCGAGGACAGCGGTATGGCAGGTCCAGAGAGGCCATTCCGTGCAGTAACTGCCGGAGGAGACGGGGCGCTCACGCAGCACAACAGTAGCGCCAGTATGAGGGCACAGATGTCAGGCACCTGACAGATCCTCTCATGGTGGAAACAGGACAACTACAGAAAGTCAGAAGGAAGAGAGATTCCATGTGCAATGGAAGAGCCCCGCTCCACATAGTGGCAACATTCAACTGGTCTTCGCACTTCATCCCTCATGGCTCCCCTGCCTGAGGTCCTAAAACAGAGGGAGAAAACACAAGTGCCTAATACTGTGAATTTTGGTATAACATCAGATGAGAATCAAATGAACAAATGGAACTTAATCAAGTTAAATAAACTGCTGACAGACAATTGATGGCAGTGACTCATCCGATTGCAACCACAAAAAAATATATTGGGGTCCAGTGCTCAGGAGCCCTTTTTGTTTGAAGATATCCTCGTTGCAGGAAAATGCTGGGTAAGTAAATCCTGTTTACGGACTCCTATAACTGTTGATTGAAACTTTTTCCCTCTTCTTCACTAATTGTACTATGAAATACAAACTGGGGAAATGCAAATGGATCAATTAGTGAGAGTGATTGTTAGCGCCATCATTAATTTACAGTCTGAAGTCTACGAAGTCAGGCTGGTCAAATCTCTTTAGTCCAACAGTGCTTTACAAAGGGACCTGGTCACCAACAGTAGGAAAGAAACCCTACTATCGGTTATCTGAGTTGGCTCCTAAACCCGTCTTTTGCTTCTGTTGTTCCTTGTAAGCCTTAAATGCTGCCTTATATTTTTAACAATATTGCAGTTGGGGGTATAGAAAAGTCAATTAAATGTTCAACATACATTAAACAAAGGAAACAATTTCTGAATAACAATGAACCTTGGCAAATATATTTTATAAACCTTTACATTTATCATTTCCATCTGCTACTTAGATGTTGAGCACAGTCAAGCTGCTACAAGAACCCTACATCACTGTGTTCACCCAATTACCCAGCACTTGATAATCCTGATGAAATAAAAATTCAGCCTCCATTGGCTCCTCTACGTCAGGTCCTTTAATGAAAGTATAATCCTTTAATCAAGCACTGTACTGAAAAATATTTTTGCAAGATCTTCAGGTCAGTGTCAGACACCAGCGCACTGAAACCAGCTCTAGATAGTGGCTAGATAAGTCTCTCTGACTAAACTTGTTCCTCTATTACAGCAAAACCAAACCAGCGTCATGGCCTACCAGCAAAAGTTAAAATTATCTGTTTGAATATGGTTGTTCTGTTATCTACACTGTCTATATGGGCTGCTGTTCTTTTTTCTGTCTGTTCATTTTCATTTTCATTTTCATTTCTCCGTAATTTAACCAGGGTAAAGTTAAGGTTCAAGAGAGACCTGGCCAAGAGGGCCAGAGTATACAAAATATCCAGATACCATTAAAGAGACCAGACAGAAATCCTGTTAAGATGCAAAAGATGTAAAAGAGTAACGTGATTTGTGTGTCCTTTTCCATTTCTACTATTAAGAATATGGTGATAGATCCTTTAGGCTCTACTGAACTCATCCTACATCACGTTTAGTGTTTTTCAGCCAATAAAAAGAAGATCCTGACTGTCAAGTCAAACAATCAGCAGCCGAATGGATGCTGGTTCAAACACCAAGAATACTAAAGCCCAGAACTTGAATTGCTGTACAATGTTGATACCGCCATTTTTCATCCACATGGAGTGCATATAAGTTGTAGCCCATGTCGTAGAGTGTGCACAATCTGTATACCAACATGTACGACTTGGACTCTTACAGCTGGTCAGCAATGGTGTACACGAATCCAAGACTGGAGCTTGAACCAGAACAGACTTTTTGAATGTCTCTGTCTCACAGCTTTCTACAGCAGCTATTAAATCAGCAAGGCAGTAGGCACAAACATTGACAGTGTAATCACAAATCCCAGATGCAGGCCGTCCTCACAACGGGCTCATACACTGGAATTCCCCAGAAGTCACTGAGACTGTTATTAGAAGTCTGGTGTGGCTGGATCGGGGAGTGTACTGGCAAGTTGTGCCCACTCATTAAAGAAGGAGGATTTCACAGCCGCAGTCACTACACTGCAGACAGCAGGCATTCCCATCTGCTTGAAATTACTAAGTGAGGTATTTAACCAGGCAGGAAATGGAAGGAAGTGAGTTTGCTTTGTAGCCACATGTCACATCCTGCCAATGCAGCGCAGCTGAGACTTCGCAGAGGACTGTATTTAATGTGGACTGGTGAAAAGTGGGCATGTGTGTCATGCAAAAGACACTCATGGCTTTCAGTCCCTCTCTTTTCTACCACAACCAAACAGATCCAGGAGATTTCATCTTAGCCATGTACAAGCACACAGCAAAAGGAAAGCATCGACAATATTTAGGGTTCATCATTTTGGAGTTTTCATTTCCCTAATGATCAGTATCTATTTTGAATATTTAAAAAATCCAGGTGAAAATCACATAACAAAAAGTGCAAACAGTGGTTACTGTAGTTTTACATTGACAGACACATCAGAAGAAGCTCTTTTGTGTTTTTTTCCCCATGTTGTCCGTTTACTTTTTACAGTAGGAAACTTATTTGGAGTGGCCTCACCATGAGAGGATCCTGTCAAATACAGTGACTGGTGTTCTGTCGTAGCAAGAAGCAACAATTTTTTGATGCATGGGCACATTCAAAAGAAAAAAATTGTTGAATTCCTGCACACTGTCAGCAGTGAGTTTGTTAGAAATACAACAATTCGTCAGGCATCAAATTTACTCTTTGAACTGGGGCTTCAACTAACCATTATTTTCATTATTTATTAATCTGGTGATTATTTTTTTCATAAACTGATCATTTGTTTGGTCTCTGAATTGTCAAAAAACCAAGCACAACTACACGGATGTGATGTCTTCAGATATCTTGTTTTGTTTGACCAAAAGTCCCAATGACAACCTAATTCATTTTACTATTATATGACAAAGAGAAGAGACAATGAGAGAAGCTGGAACCTGAGAATGTGTAACATTACTTTACTATTTTTGAAAAATGACTGGAACGATCAAATTCTTATTAAAATAGTTTTCGATTATTTTTCTGTTGATTGACTAATTGAATAATTAATAATTAGAATTGGCTTACGGTTTCAGCTCTACTTTGAACCATCAACATCTTAATACTTAAGCCGTAGGCTGCAGCAACCACTCAAAAGCAAGACGATTACAGAATCAACGATAAAAAACATCCATAAAATGAGACAAACGATGTACTATTTCAAGATCTGCAGAATACTAATTAAAATGGAAATAAAATTGAGAGACAGAGGGTGGAATATCAGATACTACCAATAACCAGTCCTACTCTCATATTGTGTACACTTGGTTCGATGTGTGGGGGGAAAAATGCAACTGACACTTTTTTTAAACCTTCTTATTCTTTTCCTGTGGATAAAAAAATTAATAATAACAGCCAAATGCAACAAGCCTCATCAAACCAACTGTCCCATCTGTATCCAAGATGCAGTGGCCTCTACTTTTTAACTGCCAACTGATAGGTTGTGTGTGACCTAAATGTAATCAGATATACAAGAGATCCTTTAAAATTAAGTAGAGGCAGTAGTGCTGTAGGGGAAAGGCCAAATGCTTCTTTCTCGTTCCTGCACCGATCAGAGGCAAATCTGCCACAATCCCAGGGCCACATTTTGTGTCCTGGTATGATGTTGGGATACCAACATACACAGATTTGCTATGTAAGTATGACTCAACAGAGCAGCCACCTGGTGCTATGGTAAAACATCACAGCGAGTGGCCGAGTATTTATTATCAAGAAGTACAGTATATGTTTATTACAGTATATCTCGTATGGACTGTATATCTACTATGTTCACTTGTCCTTGTGTCATGTTAGTCCAGGGCTGATGCGGATACATAAGCATTAGTAAAGATTTCAGTACTATTACGGCTAATGGACACACTCTTGACTGACATGACAGGTCATCGAAAATATCACCCTAATTGGATGTTTTCTTTCTGTTTTTCTTAAGTAGCCCTATTCTGCAGACTTCTAACGAAAAGTTTTTTTTTTTTAAAGCTCTTTGCTGGGAAACTGTAACAATCTCGTTTTCATCGTATATTAATCCCATACAAGCTCTCAGACGGTCAAACGAGGCATTCAAGTCCATCCAATCAAGGCATATACAGACCTACATGAAAGAGAACAAGGGCTTCGATTTCTGCTTTCGTGCTTATTTGCAACAAGGTCATGAGTGAGACAGACAGTATCAGAACAAAAAGGCTCTATATCCATTGCTGTTTGCATCAAGGCAGTAACCTAAAGTTGAGGGGTGTTTAAAAACAGAGGCTTGTTTACAGGGGTTGGCAAATCCTGCAGTACATTTCTATCGCAAAAAGAAAATGGTCACTGACCAGAAAGTCAGGAGGGAGTCACAATGGACTCAAATAGACAGAGAGAATAAAGATATAGAAAGGTGATGATCAAGACCAGAGACAGCTAAAAGATTTCACATTGGTGGGGAGGAGTATATAGATCGTGCAAGAGGTATACATAAAGTTCTTAAAGTTTTATTAAGCACAGCTATATATATTAAAAAGAAATAGAGAGATCTTAATATTGAAATTTTAGATGATGATTGAAAAACCATGGAAAATACACCACTAATTCAGAGACATGGAGGGACTTGTCCTGCTGGAAATTAGATTTCTCTCTAGGAGACAGAGTTGCCTATCCACATGTTGAAGTGCCCCTGAGCAAGACACTGAACCACAATTGCTCCATGTGGTTATGTCAGTGCCTTAGATTGTAGCTGTGTGTGTGTGTGTGAGTGTGTGAGAGAGCCAATCATAAAGGGTTTTAGTATAAAAAGACCTATATAAATGCAGTCCATTTACCATTTGATTACATGCATTGGCCAGCCCTAATCAAAAATGAATAGGCACTAAATCATAACCCACCGCTGTGTATTTATGTTTAAATGGCTTCCATGTACATATTTTCTAATGTACGTCATATGATTTTTTTTTAGGTCCTGCATCAGCTTCAGAGTCAGATTCAGAGTCAGATGTGTTGTGGCTTGACAGTAACGTCATAACATCTCTGGCAGATTCAGATTTTATTTTATCAGACATCGTTACAGACACACATACACCCTCTCCCTACATTACCACACCTTTTAAATTTAAGCACTACATGTATGTGGTCACTGGCTAAAAGTTTGTGTACACAGCAGTATTTACACCGTTTTAATTAAGATGAACAGGATGCTCTATTGCAGCACTGCAATATAAACCACCTGATTGGACCTGCTGTGCTGTTGTGTCGCGCACAGCAGCATTTTATGTACTAAAGAGTAGAAGACAAAGGCTAACACCAGTAACATCTGTTTCAAACCACAAGCTTTGCAGATCCAGGCTACTAGATATAATAATATTTTATCCCAGCACTCACTGAAAGCTCAACCATCTCAGTGGGTGATCTCTCTTTGACTCAGCCTACCCAAGGTCACTCTTTTTAACTCTGTCTCTGCTCATACAGCCTTCTTAAAAAGTTCGTTCTTACACCGACTGAGGTGAAAAGTGGAAAGTGCAGGTGATTTGCAGGTTATCTAATTTGTTCTGTGTTCTTGAATACTGTATTTAATCATTTGGCATTTTGTGATTCACTGTTGATTTATTCGATCTAATCATGTTTTTCATTCACTGTAACATCCTTTAAGACACAAGATACTTATCTAAAAGGCCATATACTGTAAGTACCTTAACTTGGATGCCAATGTTCTGCAAAGCTGTTAGCAAACAGACAAGATAGAAAATCAATAAGTAGGTCGAAAAACCTTGAGGCTTCCATGTTCCTCTTTGGTTTATGTTGAGCACCAAATGCTTTCTCATATCACTGTAATACAAATGAGTGTGTCTAGTTTTCACAGATCCCTGAAAACTGAATAGAAGGAGAATTACTGAAAACGTTCCAAATTACTTTAGCATTACTTGAACTAGCCCATCGCCGCCTCCGATGTAAGAGATCCAAGGAACTAATGACAGAACTGAGTTAGACCAGGCAGAGCACTTTAGCCGCACTCACTTTACCTGATTGGCATCGGCTGCTACATTTATGCTTCACAATCACGGGCTTTTTCACAGGCTATCAGCTGACGAGCAACGTCCAGCCACATTCATGTAGGTGTACAGCGTGGCCATTATAACCTGACACTTCTCACTACTACTCTGCTGATACGGTCTTGCCAACACGGTTTTCCACCGCAGCTCCCTCCACAGCCCCAGCCTCCTCCGTATGTGCTGTGTTTTTGGTACTGTTGATTTAATTAAGATTTCATGTCCATTTATGTGTTTATTAAGGGGGGATTAGTTCTTCAATGCAGCACAATCCTCATTGCTACTCTGATTCTTTGAGAGCTCCTTCAGAGAGCAGAGCCTTTTCCACCAAATCTATTTGTATAACAATTTTCTATAAATGGTTGATTCCTCGAGGTAAGTGTCTGACTGAACTGTGCTTACGTCTGAAAAACAATGCTTTCACAACATCAGGTTCAGCTGACATTGCCATAGGCTCACAATAACTGGAGTTAGAATTATTGATTATTTAATTCAAACTCCTTACATTACCTCTGTGAATATACTGTGGACTATGCTGCAGTCATTGCAACGGACTTCTTAAACTATGCACCATGCGCATAAAACATCTGCTGGCCCTCAGGCCTCACTAATGATGTGCGTGTTAAAGGTTCAGATCTTAAGGATGAACGTTAAATCCTCAAATTGGTCTGAATTTATTCATAAATAATAAAAGTCATCAGTTTCAAGCAAAATGCCACTCAGCTTCGCACAATCTTGGTTCAGCAGACTGGCTCTGGGGCTCTATCTCTTTGTCCTGTGAGATTTACTCCTGTGTGCCTGTGCTCTCTGATAAAGATTTGTTTTGCTTGGAGGATTCAGGAGGAGTGTGACTCAAGGTGCATCACAGCCATCATGCCAGTCCTCTGCAGAGCTTCACCCAGAGATGCTGCGGCACTGAAAACAAACTGGCAGCTTGCAGTACGCTACTGTACATTATACTGGAGGTGCCGAGGCTGCATGAGAGGTGTGACACGAGCATCATCCTACACTTAGACAATGGAGCTGTTATCACTGCTGGTCTTTCTCGTGTGGGTAAAATGTGTTCGCCCCACTCCCACATTATTACTTCACAGCCCATGCCAGAATAAAACTTGATATCCAAGCAAATAAAGAGGTAACGCTACGACATAATAATCACATTGCCCAACCCTAATTTCCTCTGCATGGCATACAGTATGATAGCATCAATGTAAAATTTGTTAAAGACCGTAAGCATGCTGACAGCAGCTGACTTAGGATGTTCCCAGGATAGGCTACACTACAGCATATGGACTCCTTTATAAACTGAACAATGAAAGGTTTAGTGAAAGCTCCTAATGCCCTCTAGGCTCCTGCATGGGCAAGTGTGTTAGCCCTGAGTAAGTCATGGGACTCCCATGACAGGACAGTCTCATAGCCTGGGGCTCCTAACCTGACAGCAAAGGGCAAACCTAACCACTTATGTTGAAAAAGATTCAGTACACTTTGGTCATTATACACAGAGCCACGCTTCTAAAGAAGACTCTGCTGTACTGTAGCTTAGCTCATCATCGTCTGGAGACACTTTCATCTCATTTCATTTAATTTCTCTTTAGGACTTAACATGAGGTTACTACTGTGCTTATTGCACATTTTCTGGCCTGTCTAGCCTGAATCACCTGAATCTGCAGCTCCTCGTGGCTTTACAGAATTTGATAGCGGGTTTAAGCACATTGTTAAGCCGTTTGACCGGCAACTTTACGGTTTTGGTTCACCGTCACCACTCTCATACTTTTTTTTGAGCACCAAATGGCAGACAGATACAATTAGCTGCTAGCCTGTGAACAAAGTGGAACAATTAGGAGCCTTCAGAATTTGTCTTTTTTTTGGAGTCCGAGCCAAAACAGAGTGAAATTTGGACGCACATTCATCAGGTCGACACAAACACAAACACTCTGACTGAAAGCTAATGTTGCTGTGGAACTGCTGGATATGTAAATAAGCAACTGTTAACAAGTTCACCATATCAACTTAAAAGGTGATGATGACAATGTTGCGTTCACAGCTTGTTTCCACTGCCCCCATGTGGCCAAAAAAATCAGTTATTGCAGGTTTAAAGTAACAGTCTCTCTGTGTAAATCATGAGCAAGAAGTTACTTCATAAGGGTAAAACAGATTTTGTGATTACATAATTGTCTGATCCACAGTATAGTATAATATATCCCCCTTTTTCAGCGTAGTCTCCATGAAAAAAATAAGATATTTGTAAAGTAAGGTACTTTGAAGCTGTTAAAAGTTGTTGATGACTATTGTATGGTAACTATCTGTCATTTAGCCATTACTTCATCAATACAATAACAAAGGAAGACACCATGTAAATGCTCTTTCATGTTTTATGACAAGGCCCCAGCCAGCATCCACTGAAGCAGTATTAACATCCAGGGACCACAGGGTGACTGAACACAACAAGAAAGCTAAAGCTGCACAGCTCTCACTGCAGTGACACCAACTGAGCATCATTATGGGGGCTCAGGCCAGGACGAGGCTTGGATAGTGAAAGGGGATGGAATGACTTTCACAGATGTGAGCTGATGGACAGACTCATTCCCCGGCTCACCACTGTCTACTATTGATCCAGACGGCTGTTCAGTGAAACAGTTATCCCCCATTATACATAGATCATCAGTGCATACCAAGACGCTAACTGCGCAATGTACGTGGATAAGTTTGTATGTTATGTACAGTTTTTTCTTTTCCATGGGTATGGGAGGAAATTAGGCTGATACTGGCTTGTTAATGAAGGAATATAAAAAAATATAATTGATCTTGCAGTTTCCTCAACAACTAATAGATCCATTAATAAGTTATACCGAGGGTTTACCTAGAATTTAGCGACGTTAATCCAAGCCACTGCTGGATATGCAGATAGTTATGCCGACCCATTTGTCAGTGCCATCCAGAAGAGTTACAGTATCTTATCCAACCAGAGCTGAATAAGACACTATACTTTCTCAGGATTTCATATCCTCTGAAAAGAACACAAGAGAGCTTCTTATGTGTGTACATTAAGCCCACAGTGCTAGCCTAAACAACATTGAGGACAAAGCTTCTATAGAGGATATCGGTGGGAAATGATGCAGAAAATGGCCCCTATTATTTGTGGCCGCATTTTGACTGTCTCTGAGGTCCTCTGATACTCATTAATCCTGAGCCTGTGGTGGCATGATATTAACGTTGCTGGTAGAGTGAGGAAATCCTTGAAGATTAAATATTTCATACTTCAATAGGGCAGATATATGACACTCTGTCTCGCAAGGATGGGAGATTTCAAATGAGAGAGCACTTAACAAAATTTGATAACATGCCAATCTTGGGTTGAAAAACCTTACAACAAATAAAGATGAATAAGTAAATATAGCACGAGAGGAATTAACATATTAATATCAGTATTCTTCCACACACAGTCTGGCAGACACGAGCTGTTAGAAAAGTTTAAATGCCCTGAGGCCAGAATCATGAGCCTGATCCTTGATCTCTTAGTGATGGTTGGATGAACACCATTTTGTAGGCAGGCGCAACAACAACAGAATGGCTGAGAGATGTCTGAGGCAGCTGTGCATGGGCACATTGTTGTAACAGAAGTTAATACTTATAATGAGTTAAAAAATGAATGATTAGCCGAAGGGAGAAAACAGTCTGATCCCGAGAGATTGGCCAACTAAAGCATGAAACTCGATAATGTTAAATAACAAATTTCACGTTAAGCACAAAACTGAAAACTAGCCCAGATTTGTTAGAGTACAGAGGGTTTTTGTTGTGAAGGGTAAAGCTGGTGATATTCTGTATTTGATTGGTGAACTGACAGAAAATTAATCATCAAATATTTTGAAAAATAACTATCTGGTTGAGTAACTTTTTGAGAAAAAACTTTTCCCTTCTCCATTAGAGGATTTGCTGTTTTTCTGTGTTTTATATATAAATATTTCTGGATTCTGGATTGTTGGTCAGACAAAACGAGACATTTAAAAACATCAACTTGGACTCTAGGAAACTGAGAGAAACTTAGAGCGTGAATATTATTGTAATTTATTTATAATGCCATCAATTAGTCAGTGAACTGATCCTACTAACAAGTACTGTCTGTTTAACCAAAGCCGGAAATAGTTTAACTCTTTGTGCCATAGACCTCCATTATTTACCAGAAACTCTTAAAAACACATCAGTCAGCCAAACTGTTGCACTGGCAACAACTTCTTTCATTGTGATGAATACGAGCACTATAGTTTATTTGGCATTGATCCCACCATTTACACCATCTGGGTGGTGTAAATACTTGTTAGCGCATCAAATCTGCAGCTGGAAATAGTTCCCAACAAATGCACAATTTACTCCTGTTTGAGTAGCGTTTGCTAAAAAACTACAGCTCAGCTGTTTTGGGAAATTAAAGATGTCTCTCATACTTTGTGTTTTAAAAAATGAAACTCATATGTGTGACCTGCTTCTGAATATTTGTCCTCAAATGCGGCAAATGGGATTACGATTAAGAGTCATAAACAAGGCCTGGGGATCAGAAAGTTTTGAGAGAGGCACTGTTGGTTTTGGTCTTTTCATGGGATTTCTTGACAATAAAAAAAATACAGAATATCTCAAGCCTTATCCTATACAGTGAATATGTTTCCCGAGTGTCTAATATAAGGACCTGTACTTAAATATCTGTGGGATATGTGAATTTCAGTGTGAGTGTTTCTAGCTTGTAGACATAAACTTGACTGGCAGCATCCTGACAGGTCCTACCCTGGGTCTCTATCCCCGTCTCATCTGTAAACCCCACGTCCAGAGATGCAACTCTTAAATCAGTCAGTCAGCACATAAAATAGATAGATAGATACTGTATACCACATGGCAAGAGAAACACTCTTCGAGATTAATAAAAATCTTACAAAACCATCCTCCCAAAATGGCACAAATACAATATTGTAGACACACATTCGTATGTTTTCCCACAGCAGAGGCTCTCTATTTGCTCTTGGATCATGGGCTAATGAATGTGGGATCCACTACTGCAGCTCTAAGAGCCATGCACACATGCTCACTGAATGAAAACACACGTAATCGTGCACAAAGTAACATAACCAATCACGTCTCAGCAGCAGGAATATTCAGTGCTAAGGGCTGTGACAGTACAATATTCTGCATCAGTGTGAATTCTTGCTGACATGGGATCATTGGGAAACCATCTGTCTGCAGTGACATTTACATGGCTGCTGAAAACTGCAGGTATGCTATCAAAAAAAAAAAAAGAAAAGAAAAAAATGTCTCGGACGAGTGAGCAAAGCAGCCGGTCAGGGGGACTGCACAAAGGCATGTAGCATGTGAATGCGTGTTGCATACTGCTGCAGTGCAGATACAGAACACTACTCTCTCTTGAAGAGAAGAGCAGTCATCAGTTATCTTAACACTAACCTCGTTCTGCAGAGGACCAGTCAAACGTGTGTGCTGTCATCTTTTAATCTTAGTAGTTATCCCTCCTTTTTTTCCAGCATGACTGCTCCAACTTTTGTCACGTCTGATCGACAAACACGGCAGCGTACAGGCTAAGGCCCGCTGACTGTGAGGCAGATTTCTCATGCGCCGGGGCCACATGACACTTTCCCAAACTCAAACTGGCCCTGGCCGTTTGTCGCTTCGGCAGTGTGCTGCCTGGAGAGCTGAGGCACACCAGGAGAGTTTGAGGGGTCCCATGGGAATATTATTTTTAGAGTGTGAATATTATGGAGTCATGATTTTACTCTTGAATCGAAGTGTGCTCAGGGGAACATTAAAACCCTATTCCACATGAAGACTGCAGTTTGTGAACATAACTGCACAGATGCTACTAAAATGAATGTAATTTATGATAAAATTGTACATGAAATCATGCTCCATACACTGACTAAAAAGATCAGGCTACAGCTTTGTGTACAGTGAATAAATGGACTTACTTAACTCGCAATACAGCACATCTTAATATTTCTACATACAGGACTAGCAGGTACAGTTCTCACACGTCCAGGCCAAACAGGCCCATCAAAGTCTCCTGTTGGTCTGAAAAGCTGATTCAAGCTGTCGACTGACAAGCGGTCAACGGTGTGACAGTAAACACTGACACACACACACACACACACACACACACACACACACACACACACACACACACACACACACACACACACACACACACACACACACACACCTAAATAAACAAACAAATAAATAAAGAAATACAAACACTGATCCTCATATCTGCACTGCACATGGATCGATCTCAAACAGCACATCATGTGGGTGTGGACGAGCGGCATCACCAAGTGTCATCCTACAGCAATGAACGCCACCGTAACGACTTACGAGCACGAACGGGCCTGGAGTCAGGTTAATTCGCACCGATGCCGATGGCGGCGGCACCGCTTGGCGTGTACCCGATTTTTCTCCGGTTCTCACGGCGTCGCTGGCTCATCGCTGGACTCCACTCGCGACGTTGCATAAAATCGTTCCACAGGAGAAGCGGCGTCAATGAAGCGATAATGGAACGACACACACACACAGCTCGCTCGCGCGTCCGCCCGCCCGCCCGCGCGCGCGCGCGCACACACACACACACACGTGCGCGGATACACAGCAACACAAATTGTGATCGGAAGAAGGGGGGTTAGAAAACGAAAGAAATGCGCGTCTCACTCACCTCGCAATCTTCTCCCCATTTTTTTTTTTTTTTTCCGCTCCAACCAAGGAACCGCTCCAGCCTTCACTGACGTCACGCAGCCCCTCTCTGCAGCAGAGAGCAGCAGGGCCTGCAGAGGAAGACCAGGGAGGAGAGACGGAGAGAGGAGGGAGGAGAGACAGCGAGGAGGGGGAGAGAGAGAGAGAGAGAGAGAAGGCTCGAACAGATGTAAGAAAGGGAATCGTGAACAAATACGGTCCTCCCATCTTCTGATTGAGGAGAGACCACTGTACCTGTGTCTGCTGAGGCCGCGGGTGTGGAGGAAGATGACAGGGCCCACGGGCGGGAGGGACAGACTGACAACGAATCCCATTCATCCAGCTCAGCGTTGCGAGCCGATGAGACAGTTCGGTCCTGCCAGCTGCTGCTCGGTTCTGTGAATCAATGGACATCAAGTGAAGGAGGGAGGGGGGGGGTGTTGTGAAACATCATCCATGTGTCTCAGCCTTTACCATTTATCATCTTGTCAGTCATCCAACCACTTTGCTTCTCAGTCAGTCTTGATACAAAGGGGGGCACAAGGGGTCCTGCAATTTGTACACCACGGATGGTTTTGTTCTTGGGGATCCTCAGTATAATTAGAGGTAGTCAGATGTGCAATTTTAGTGTTAGAGTAGTTTTGATTCACTAAAAGTAGAAGCGAGAAGGAGTTGGACACTTTTAAAGAGAAACTAAACTCTAGATCCACTTTTTTGAGTTAGTAATTTACACGCACAGTGTACTCAATCTGATCTACTGATCCTGCTCACATTATATATAGTGTTCATTACAAAGCAAAGCTATTTTCCTTTTTTTTCAGAGAAAATCCAGTAGTTCTGTCCACCCCAATCAGTTAATTGTTTGAGTCGTTCGTCGAGAAAAAATTTCAAACATGTAGATAACAGTTTTTTTAGAAACTGGAGGCCAACCGCCCTGGGGCGCTAGACCTCCAGGGGCCCCAAAGGCCGATGGTTTACTTTTGAGTCCTTAGGGCATTAACCCTATGGCCCTGTCTTGTAGTCAGAATACTGTGCTCACATGGCGCATTTTCAGTAAAATAAGTTGTGTTTCATCAAAGTACCACAAACTGACATACATTAAACCTGGTTTTCTGTCATTTTAAAATTAATATCTTTGGGTTTTGGATTGTTGGTCGGACAGTTTATAATAAAAAGAATCATTAATCACGTAGTTGTCAGAGAGGTGAACTCACTATTCTTTCAAGAAGATTGTTTTTAATGACCTGCGGAAGAATTTGTATCCAGCAATTATACACAAATTAAAAACATAGTGGGTTTTTAAAGGCTGATTCTGACATTTTTTGGAGTGGTAAAGTATGACATTTGACTGTTTTAGGCCAAAACATAAATTAAAATGAAGGGATTTTATGTTTCTCAACAAGAAATGTAATGTATGTCTTGGATAGTGTGGAAGACTCAGAAACAGAATTTAGACAATGTAAGAAAATGTAGTATTTTAACAGTTGGATTAATATAGAAAACATGGAAAAAGAAAATCTTACAGACTATTGTGGTCAGGTAGTCTTTTGACACTTCACTTCAGTATTTCTAGAATTGGTGGTGGTGGTGTGGTACTGGATTAATTGGTTTTCCCAGTTTGGGCTAAAAATGACCACGGAGTAAATCGACATTATTGTATTGAATCAAATTATGTGGTTGTTTGTTTGTTTAACTGAAACCATACAGCTCCTGTCCCTGGTCGGGCTTTCAAATCTAGATGAACATTTTCTGTGCTAGAGACTTAGAGATTTGCTTCAGTCTTGATTGATCTTGACTGGATGGTTCTACTACAGACCTAGGTATTGCTAAAGTGATGCTACATTAGGGATTTAGCTTTAATATGGGGTGCTTACTGCCTGCAAGTAAAACTGAGTTGTCATTGCAAAGATTTAAAGATTTTCTGTGTGAACCAACCGAGAATATTTTTACAAAATGTACTCCACAACGACAAAACAATTTTTTAAATGATGAAATCCTAAATCTCAGCTAATCTGAGTCTCTGTTGTCAGATTGGGATCCTGTTATTAAGCACATCATCAGACAAGCATGTAAACTGGTCGGGTCTGATGATATCATACAGTATTTGGATGATTATGTCGTATTTGAGGAGCATTTATACTTACATTTTCCAATAATAGCTTACCAAAAAGGTGAGTTTAAATAGAGCGAGTCATTAAACCCAAACTGCTGCATGTTTTTATGATTTCTCAATGTCTGAATTAATATGCCCTGCGGTGGAACACACTAAATGCCTCTTTATATGGTAAAATTTTCAGCTTTAGCAAGATGAAGCTACAGTGAACATACAGTATGGGGTTCAGTTTTTAATGTAGCTTAAAAATAAATACAGCCACAATTAGAAAGAAGTGTGTGTGTGTGTGTGTGTGTGTGTGTTTGTGTGTGTGTGTGTGTGTGTGTGAGAGAGAGAGAGAGAGAGAGAGAGAGTGTTGCAGGATCCCCAGACATCCCATTCAGAGGCTCAAGCACCACTTACTGGTCAGAGAAGAGAAGTACACCATGTACACACTGCCATTTGAAAATACTGTGTTTCTGCATATTATTTACTTCTTGTACATATCATGACGTACCAGCTGAACTACAGTTATTAGTTAACGCTTCCCACGTTGTTACATTTTATCACTAAAAAACAGTAACAGGACCCACTACTGTTCTTGGTACGTGACATGAATTGAAATTTTATTAAGTATATGTCATCAATTTTACTATGCAACATACAACTCCCTCCACCGAGGAAAATCAGGTTTATTTAGGAATAAAAACTGGCTTTTAAACACACAACTGTTAGTAAAAAAAACCAAAAACTCTTGTTTGGCACATTTTTTAGATTCTATATGTAAACTGCTGCAAGAGACACAAAAATCATCATACAGAACAATCTCAAAGCTATCATCAATAATGTGATTAACTAGAACAACTAAAAAACTCTTTGCATCATTGCTATTTAAGTGGCAAAAAAATGACAGAAGTTTTCAACCTAAAGTGACACAAATACAATGTAAGTATAGGTTGTCACCTTTAACAGCAATCAACTTTTTCATTGTGGTGTCCTGTATCAGGATTGCAAATTGACTGATTGAAACGATTCAGTAAAGTAATATTTTTTAGGACGTAGTCCTTGCAGCACAGTGATGTATAAAGTGTATAAACCTTATGGCTTAGTATTGAAATTGTAAGTAAAATGCTAGCTAGCTTTTTTTTCCTACCAATGTATTTGATGAATTCATTTAGTCCAGTCAACTTTATTCTCAGCAAGTACGCAGAAAATTAAAGTGTCAAATGGGCCATAATTCATCACACTTCTGAAACTGTCAAATTATTCATGCCAAATGTCAGCATTTACCTCACTCGTTTTCTCTGTAAAACTTTGTAGATCAAAGTTACTGTGTGTTCTCTATGGCCAATGGGGCTTTAGTTAAAAGCTTATGATACAGTGATACTTCAGTAAATTACAGTAAACGCACAAACTATATCTGATGTTGCTTTTTTATATAAAACTGTCACAAAATCAAAACTTTGTAATCGTGAAAATCCTCAAAATGTCTAAACACTAAATGTGAAATAATGAAATATTGTTCTTTTTAAAAATCTTATCTACTTAATTATGTTGTGATTCATCAAGTCATTTGTGAGTTTTGTTACTTATAATCATCTTAATAATACCACGTTTAGGTGGACAAGAATCACTGCTGTTCAAAATAGTTAAAAAGGTAAACTAATGGACCACGGTCTAGGTCACACACACGGTCAGTATTGTACAGTATAGTAATATTTGGAATATAATCACTGGTACATTAACACTGATTAAATGTACATGATTTGTTAAACATTTGTCTGCTTTGTTTTTTTTTTTTCAAACATCGGTTATGAAACCAGAATTCTCACAGCACTGAGACACTGAGAAGTTTTTCCAGCAGCCAGGAGGACTTGACTCTACCCTATGTCGGACCTAACACTGCCTCTACGCTGTTCTATCACCGTGTTACAGTCTATCCAGGACTTGCTCTATCCAACAACAAAGAGGTAGTCTGATGAGGTAGAGACAGTCTCCTTGACTAAAGTAAAGATTAATTGATTATTATGGATTCTGATGCCAAAATAACCTTTTATAGCCTAATGTTAATTTGAAATGTAATTGTACAACACTGGTTACGATCGAGCCTACTTTGAGAGTACTCTCCATGGATGCTAAGTGAAACCTGTGCAGCAGTATAAGAGGTGATTTTCATATAGCTCATTAACATTTAAATTAGTTAGTGAATATAGAAGTCTGATTTTCTGTTTTATATAGATATACTGTCCATTATATCCTAGCGATTTTCCTTCATTTCACTGTAACAGCTGACACCTTATGGCTGTTTCTAAGAAATATAACCCCTTTCATAATTTATAAAGTAAAAACCCAAACCTGTTACATCAATCTCTACCCCTCTACGCCCTCTACATGCTACACTCATCCAGCCATGACAGGGAAAGACTGACACACAAAAGCTTAAAAACTCTCTCCCTCAGGAGATTTTGATAGGATGAATATGATGCTGGGCCGTTTTTTTCGCTCTCACGTCAAAAACCGTGGCAAATTTAGACCGAACACCTTTATCCATCCCTCCTTATTCATATTTATGAGAAGTGACTGACAAACTCATTGTCGGGTAATTACAGTGTGGTGAACCTTCATTGTCTTTAGATTGGTAGAGACTGAGACATGCTGTGCTTTGGCTTGCTGCACTAATGCAAACCTCCTCTATGTAGATATTATTAGTCACTGTTTGCTTAGCAACCACAACACATGTCTGACATTTTTGTACAATGAACACGTTTTGCCCACAGTTTATTTTATTTTTCGCTGAGAGGATGTTAAAAGGTGATAAAGGAGAAGAAGCCAGGTAGGACAATTGCACAATCTTTTTCTATTATTATGCATGACACTAAACAATACGTTTGTTGAGATTATTTAACATTTATGTTTTTAAGTGATGTCAACATCAAATGTGAAATCAGTGGAAGAGGCAAACATCTATAGGCAGCTGTGGTAATCGCTTGTTTAATTCTTCATGAAGGAAGACCTACAGTTTTATTTTTGGGACAATACTTGACACCCTCCCTAGGTACTTATTATGACATTCTCCAAAGGAGAGAGCCTGTCTATCTGACCTTAAGGTCAATATAATTCAATAGGTCATGTTAGACTAAATAAGCCACACTTAAGCACATCAATAAGCCATGGCTGTTTGGTGTAGCAACAACAATATCTCAACTAAAGAGTGAGATGGAAAGCAGTTAAAGCCTTGAACAGCAGGGGGCACCAGTAATATGCTAGGATTAACTGATGAACATCAGTTACTAAGAGACATATTAGTTTTCAGTTATCAGAACAAGCTCAGATCAGATATTTAAAATGTCTGTAACTGTTAGTGCAGACATTGTGTCTTGATGGGTGGTTATTTCCTTGTTGACAGCCTGTTTGCATGTTTCTTATTTCTAAAATCAAAAATGATCAAATGAATACTTGCATATGTATGAAGGATTTGTCCACCATATGAATCCTCTGTAAACGCTGAGGAGATATCTTTCCCAAATCAACATGCTCACTGATCAAAGACCTCACACAGTGTAAAATGACAGCCAGCCCAGCTTCCTCAAAGCATGGGGAATTCTTGTTGCGTCAGGAAGTCAAATGGGCTTTTGCCGTCTGTCAACACTCAGGGTAACACAATACAACAACATACAAGCCTGTGGGAGCTCAGCCAGTATCAATATATCACCTCAAGTGCCAATTATACTCATTAAAAGAATAAAATGTGATGAAACTGCAGGCTAACAGCTTGAAAATCATTATCGCATTCACTTCACAACAATGCAACTCAAATGTAAGTGTACAGTTTATCACCTAGCAGTCCAGCTATGAAAATGAATGTGTGGACAGACACTCTGGGGCAAGAGGCCAAACAATGGGCAAATAAAAACCATCTGGAAATCACCTGAAGAATTACTCTAGTCATTTTGGCAAGCAGTGCCGCTATTACTTACAGTTGGCGATTACAACATTTATCAGAATAATTTAACAGTATTCTGCAGAAATATTATGACTACTAAGCCAGCTACTGAGGAATCATGATCTCATTTCTCCACTGATACAAATGGGTTTTTTGAATTTTTTTTCTCAGTGGTTTGGTCCAAGGGCCATTAAACAAGTGTTGCCAATAGCGCCAGCTGTCATTTTCACTAAAATAGCCAAACTGAAAAAAATATATTGTATTAGCTGAACTTATTTCCCAAATTAAAATCCATTTTTGCACCCAAACATGAGCAAATTCAAAAAAGTCAACTTAACAAGGTGGAGTTCTGTGACTTGTTTGCACTGTGCTCCTTGAACCAGTTAAGCAGCCAGCAAAATGCATACTGATGCACCTACCAGCAAAGCACATTAAATCTACTTTGTTAAACGACAAAACATGAAAACCTTCAAGGGGGTGAATACCGTACTGTGTGCGCTGTACGTTTTACATTCTAGCAACTAATGGTGTTTCTGCAGGATATCCAACAAATGTTACATTCCTTTTGCCAATAAAACTGGAAAACAGAATCCACTTAAAATGATTCATCATTTGTGCAAACTGCCACAATATTGCCATTTTATTTAGTGTAATGTAGAATCTGTACATAGTTTTACAACAAAGGCATACATGGAGTATATTAATCTTGAAAACTGTGATAATAATGATGGACAGAGGCTTTTGTGTTGCAGACAGTTGAGTGTATGTCTAGCCATTGTTGATGATTTCTGAATGGAAAATGATCTTGCCGACTGCAAACGCATTTATGTCCCAGTATAGTAATACATGGGTCTTACAGCAAAAACCCCATGTATCACAATGACAACGATTATCCAGATCTCTGCATTCTTAGCTTGAGCCATGGATGTTGCCATAGTAACACGAGTATGTCTTATCAAGTACAGCCCTTGTGATTTTTCACTGCAACTTATTTAGGCTGTTCACTGTAGGTATGACAACAGGCTATTGAGTTGTTGCATTCATTTCCATGTTAACAGAGTTAATAGCCATCGTGTGTTTGCTTAACCTTTGATCTCGCCTTGTCAAATTGTTGTCAGCTATTATTAAATTAGGCTAGTAATAGAGGCTTTTTGTGTAAATGATGTAAAATAATTTCAAACTATAAATAGGCATAATGCAGCTGAGAGCTAATATGATGGTCTTTGTGATATCAAAACACTTTTGCTGCACTTTAATGATCAGATTGTGAAAAGCCATTTATGATACAGGATATTCAGAAGTGCTGATGTTGAATGTTAATCTTGTCCATCATAATCACACTATATTTTGGTTTTGTACTGTGATGGTGCAGCATGCATAAAGGAGACTCCTGCAGTTTTTTTGCGAAGGAATCTAAAGTATCCTGTTAAAACATTAAAGGACTTGATTTCACATAATTTTCACCAAATTCTGTTTAAATATGTGTGAAACTGGTGACTCGAAGTCCCGTGTCTGGAGACACACAGTACTTTAATCTCGGCAGCATTTTGCTTGCATAGCATAACCTCAAAGTGCTTATTTCATTTTAACTTGGTAGTCACTTTGTAGCTCCAACTCATCACATACTTGCGCTTCCTCCCTCATTGAAAATAATGAGGGTGTTTGATGTGAGACCACTATGAGCTGTAATGAGAGTAGACTGTTCAGGACACATGAAAGCTCTTCAGTTCATTTGGACCATGAGCAGCCATTACGGCACGGGACCGACACACCATGGAGGTCTACTGACTTTATGAAGGGGCGCAGGATTTAATGATGGAGGCAATGGCTGAATCTGTCACCCTTTTAGCTTCTCGAGGAAGGAGGGAGAAAATATTTCAGAGGGGTTAAACATAGGGAGACATACAACATTTGGGGGCACAGTGAATGGGTCATATGAACAGAAATGTGGTCACATTAAAAATGACTTTCTACAGCACAGGTACTGCAGGAGATCAAAAATGAAGGGAAGCTTCTACATAAATTCAAGTCCTTGATTGTACCAGCTCTGCGACTGTTTAAGTGATTGTTCAACTTCAATCATACTTCTGTATTCGTTCATAATGATAATTTCTTTGATGGTTAGTCTTGTTTTCACGATCCGCAAAGTGATGAATCCATAAATTATCTTTTTATCATCCAGAGGCAGGAAGCAGCACATCTACCTCTCATCATATCAATCTCTTCCTCCCTCACAAGACGCCACTGTCAGTGGTGCCAGAAGAGAGACACAAACACAGAGAGTGGATGAGTAGGAGGAAGGAGAAGCTGATGGTGATGGAAGGATCAGCATCTATTCATTTATCTGCACGACGACAGAGGAAGAGCCCCAGCTGAGATGGGGTTAATATTTCTCCAGGCTAAGTTCTGGGGAACATTGTGATTTGTCACCTCAGTGGTAAACCCCTGTGCCAAGAATCTAGTTAATGGTTAGACACAGCATCCTGCCACTGGGCTCCATTTTGGCTTCATAACAAAGGAAGGCCTGCCTCAGCCACCAAGTACTGTGGAGAACCGGGGACCCTGTCACTATCTGTCTCCCCAAAGATGGCAGTTCCTGATCAGTTAATGGTTAACTGACGTGTGGATGCATCAGTCCTGAGGAGTGACAAGTAGTATAAATGCACAAATACACAGACAGTGGGAGCCCAATGCTGATGCTGTAAACATATCTTGTTAACAGGAAGCAGACCCTATGCCGCCACAGCATTGAGTGACAGGATCACAAATGACTAACAACAACAGCACAGACTCTTTTCCCTCTTCTGTTTCCTCACTAAGCATTTGTGCTGCTGATTCTAGAAATCTGAAATTAGCATTATTCGATTTAAAATTGCTTTACGGGAAACTTGATTCAAGAAACATTCTAAATGGCAAGCAAGACAACCTATTTGCACCTGTGACAAAAAAGGGAAACCAGTGTATATTTAAGTCATACTGACTGAATCAGAGGCTTACAAAAGTATGGACAGAGAACATTATACATGTATTTTAAACACTTTTCTAGTGTCAAGGCATGAATTACAACTTTAAGTCCTTCAAACACTGCTCAATTTCTCCATTTTCAGCCTTACTCCGCAGCTACAAAAGCGATTACAAAAACTACAACCTAAATCACTCCGTTAATTCACATGGTGATTGCTTACAACACAAGACAAGGGATTTTGGGGACTTGCAGTGAGAGAAAGTGTTTTGATTTTTAAATGTGCACTGCTGATCTGACTCATACATATGAAAGCTCCCATTTAAAGTGCCAAGAATCACAGGAGGGGGACAAAACATGTCTCTTTAGGTTTCCAACACTCTACAGGTTTGAGATCAGAGACAGCTTCCGTCTGATTTATGGTCTGGGCTTTTAGGCTTGGGAAGCATACTGTACCGTATACGCCCCTGTGTGACCCCAGCATGGCTTCTATACACTTAGACAGGGAGAGACGTCACTCTCTGTGCACCCACCCCCAGTGAAAGTGACGGTCCATCACCAGCTAAAAGCCACTGGGGGGGCAGAGCCGGCCATTATGCACTGCTGTGAAGGAACAGTGAAGAATGAGGATGGGAGGGGAGGGGAGTGTGTGATACTACATCTCTGCAATGCCGCTCACCAGAGGGGAGTAAAGCAGCCGGTAGCATGGCTGACTGAGAGATTAGTAGAGTACTTTTAATTTGTGCTCAGCAGCATCAGAGGATAACCTACTGACCCACATGGAAAGCAGTGGTGGAAAGTAACTAAGTAGCTGTACTCAAGTACTGCACTTACTTACAAATCCCCAATACTTGTCCTTTACTTGAGTTACTTTATACCTATAAATGGACTGCACTTATACAGCGCTTTTCTATTCTTATTGACCACTCAAAGCGCTTTACACTACTGCCACATCCACCCATTAACACACATTCCTGCAGCACTCTTTTCTATACATACTGCGCTTTCTACACACACACACACACACACACACACAAACACACACACACACACACACACACACACACACACACACACACACACACACACACTCACACACCGACGATACATCAGGAGCAATTTGGGGTTCAGTTATCTTGCCCAACGACACTTCGACATGCGGACTGGAGGGGATCGAACCACCGACCCTCCCATTAGTGAACTACATTTCAGAGGGAAAAAATTAAATTTTAACTCCACTACAATAATTCTAAATTCTGATATCCTGGGATTTTCACGCACAACAGTCTCTAGAGTTCACTCAGAATGGTGCAACAAAACAAAAAAGCATCCAGTGAGCTGCAGTTCTGCGCCATGTTGATGAGAGATGTCAGAGGAGAACGAGAACGGCCACACTGATTGGAGCTGACAGAAAGGCTATGGTAACTAAGACAACCACTCTTTACAGCTGTGGTGAACAGAAAAGTATCTCAGCATGCACAATACGTCGAACCTTGGGGTGGATGGGCTACAACAGCAGAAGACCACTGCACAGATTCCAGTGCTGTCAGCCAAGAGCAGAAATACGAGGCTGCAGTGGGAACAGGCTCACTATAATGGTTGACAGTTGAAGACTGGAAAAACGTAGCCTGGTCTGATGAATCTGTATTTCTGGTGAAGCACGCCAAAGATAGGGTCAGAATTTGGCATCAACAGCATGAATCCATGGACCCAACCTGCCTCGTGTCAACAGTCCCAGCTGCTGGTGGTGGTGTAATGGTGTAGGGAAAGTTTGGGCCCCTTAATACCAGTCAGTCATCATCTGAATGCCAAAGCCTATCTGAGTATAGTTGTTGACCACGTGCTGCCCTTTATGGCCACAGTTTACCATCTTCTAATGGCCACTTCCAGCATGATACTTCATCATGTCACAAAAAAAAAAGTCGTCACAAATCTGTTTTATGAACGTGACAATGAGTTCAGGGAACTTCAATGGCCTCCCCAGTCACCAGATCTAAGTCCCATAAACAACTTTGGGATGTGGTAGAATGGGAGCTTGGTAGCATGAATGTGCAGATGACAAACCTGCAGAAATTGTGTGATGCAGACATGTCAAAATGTACCAGAATCTCAAAGGAATGTGTCCAACATCTGTGGGAATCAATGCTATGAAGAATTAAGGTTGTTTAGAGAGCAACAGGAGGCCCTACCCAGTATTAGTATGGTGTTTCTAATGAAGTGCTCAGTGAGTCTACTAGTTATATTGCAGATTTCACATGTAAAACACATAATCAGCTTACAAAATATGATGCAAGGCTACAAAATTAAAATAGCAACCAGTACACAAAGTACTTACAATCAGCACCACCTCACCACCCAGTTACAACAATTGAAAAATTCCTTACATGTTAATTAATCAGTAATAATGATCCAATTATACAGAGTATACTAATCTAAAAGCCATGAAAACCTATTTTATCAACTGACTTCTTACTGTGAGAGATTTGGTCCAACATGATTTACTGCTAAAGTTAGAAAAGTTTTGGTTATTTCACATATTGACTGTGATTGATTTTCTCACTGTTTGAAGTGGGATTGTTGCTTTTATTGTCATCAGTATTTACAGTCATAGAGAAATATTTAATATTTGAGTTTAAGTTTTCAGGGGCTTTAACACATTGAGAGGGGGCATTGTGTATGACATGTATTTTGACTTTTGAAACTCAAGTACATTAACTCAACAGTAGGATTGTGAATGCAAAAATTGACACGACAGATACTGTAACTTAAAACAGCAGAAAATATCACACTCTTTACGACATACATATTGCCACAACCAAAAGTCTAATGAATATATATATATATATATATATATATATATATATATATATATATATATTTATATATATACAAAGACTGTAGGCTCATCATCCTGAGAGCCGCAAAAACCCTGAGATGCACTTTGAGTAAAAACTTAGTAAGATTCATTCCTCAGCGAAATCTAGTTATGGGTTTAGTTATTGTACCAATTTATCAAGATCTCCAACTTTTCTGAAAAAATTCTAGAATAGAACAGAACAGAGCAAAACACAGTACAATACAATACAACAGAACAGAGTCGACAATAGCAGAGCAGAATAGAACAGAGCAGAATGCAATAGAATAGAACTGACTAGAATAGAGCAGAATAGATCAGAACACAAAACAATATAATAGAATAGAATTGACAGGAACAAAACAGAATACAATACAACAGAACAGAACAGAACAGAACAGAATAGTTCTGTCCATTATAAAACAACAGTAAAAAACACTTGATCTTAAACCTCTATAAACAACCACTTTATGACTCCCTCTGTATTATTTAGGTCACTCATATACCTGTCCAGAATATAATGAGGCTCTCTGTTGTCTGCTGTTCTTTAATAATGGCTCAAATTCACAGCTATCAGAATTCAGCGGGCTTAAAACAACTGTTGCGGCAGAGGATGCAAGCTGCTAATGCTGAAGTAGCTACATTTTGCATACATTTCATGGAGCTCCCAAGAGCGACGCTTGATTTTGATGGTTGATTTAGATGCAGAATACATACTGTAGTTGGCGTTAAGGCTGGTATGCAGATGCAAATCGTCGCCCTGCTCGACGGGAGGGCGCACTGTATGAGCGGAGTGTGTTCAGCCCACTCATTTTTATACTACTAGTCTTTATGTCCCAGCCCAGCCTCCTCTCCCAGTCTCTAATTCCATTTTGGCAATGACAGAAATGCATGCACACACACACACATACATACTAATACACTTCACATACCCTCTCAATTGGCCTCCCTCACTCACTTCTTTCTCTCACTGAAACACACATGCGCACAGTTTCCTCAGACTTCAACACATTTTCTCTGCTTCTCTATGGGTGAACCATCATTATCTAGAGAGAGTGCCAGTGTTTGGCCACAGTGTGCCTCCTTCCCAGCGTTGAACCGAACAGCCGAGACTTAGGCTGCTGGTAGTGACACTGCTGTCACAGACATGCCTCATTACTGCTGTTGCAAATGTCAAAGCACTAAAGTAATCACTCACAGCTCTACTGGACATGTGGTCATAGGTAATTTATTTTATGGGAAGAGGGGTTAACAGTTGTGAGTGTATATGGTGATGTTATGTAGAGGGTTGGATTTTACACATTTCTTTTGCGTGAGACACTTTGTGAGATGGCTGCATGCTAATGTGACAGCAGGTTTAGATATTTGCAACAAGTAATAGCATGATAGACGTTTTTTTTTTTACACAAGCACAAACTTCTTTCAGAGTCATTACTGTCAATCCAGGAGGCTTTCAACTATGTTAAGCTATATATGCACCTGAAGCTTGTTTCCTTTCCTCCACACATTTCAAAATACACAATATTTGCTAGACAGTATATTGTTAACAGCCCTTTGTTTTAACAACAAAACGATAAGAGCATAGGTGGGAATTTTTCTTTTTTTTTTGTGCACATAGCTGCGGGCATATATCATGACTGATTTAAATGATCATTCACTGTGAGAGGAAGCTGTGGTACTCTGCCACCAGCTGATCAGGTTAATGGTTAATAGTTCATCCTGTTGTCACTACATGCCGTCGCAGCCCGAACTGGAATTGTTACGGGTGGAGGTGAAGAAAGGCTAATCAGGTCCGTGTTACCAAAACAGTGAAGTTGCAGGCCCAAAACAATGAGCTGAAAGATGCTAAAATGCTCCTTAGTGGTGAGGGGAACCACAGTCTCAGGTGATAATTCTCTGAGTTCATCACTATGAGTGACCCATTCCATATTGAACAGTTACTTGATTTATTGTTACTATAAAGGTATTGATTATAGCAGCTTTAAATTATTTATGTTATGTTATAAAGTACCAAAGGGCACCCTGTTCCTACACAAACCTGAACAAACAAGCATCCAACACACGGGGATTTCAGACCAGCAGGTTAAAAAAAAAAAAAAAAAATATGGTTTTAAAGCTGTTGGTATGGACTGAAATTATTATTATTTCCATGGACTGTCCAGATTCCTAAAGGTTGCCACAGTACACACACACACTCAGCTGCACCACTCTGCTGCAGCAGTATTGTAAGGGCTCAAACCTGGAATGTTCCAAGGGCATCTGCAAATTTTCCTGAGTAATTGAATTGCTATGAAGTCATTCAGCTAGCTAGGGTATGTTTTCCATTCACTTTAGGTGCAGCATACACTGAAAGTCCTTTGACATAGTTACCATAGAGATATTGTGCACAGGATAAAAGTGGTAGACTGGACTCCTTGACCCTAGAGTAGACTTGTAATTTATGAAGGAGCAAGGAGAAAGTTCTTTTCTATGTCTTGTGCTACGCCTGATCAGTAATACAAATGAAGAATTTGGGAGCCAGAACAATGGAAAGAATTAGGCACTTTAAAATGTTTGCATAACGAGCTCCTTCTTGCCACAATGGTTCTCTTCTTTTTAATCACCTGCACTCTCCAGACCACCTACACCCTTCTTCATGATCAGATACAGGACCGACGGGTTGATGTATGATCCAAGGAATTAATCTGCTAAGCCTGATTGCCATTACCGCCATGCGATTATGCACCTTGATTACTGAGCCCACCCCAAGGACCATGACGTGCCCCTGTGCACATTTTAAAGGTGCGCATAAAATTATGTGGTGATTACCTCACAATGGATCAATCCACGAACGAATGAGACCGTGTGGCCATATAGACCGTCTCAAGTAGGACTGTGATTATTAATAGGTACTTGAGGTGACCCGATAGCTGAAGCTTGCGCCACTGAAACTGCCTCTGATCCTTCATATAAGCAAATAAATTCATTTTCATACATTCTGAAAGTCATTATTGGATTATAGTTGTAGAGGTAGAATTGTTTGGAGTTCAAGCATGGATAAAAGGGATGTTGGGCTCTTCAGAGAGGACTGGGGTTGTACTTGTTCCTCTTAAGATAGACATTTAATGGTACCACAGACGCGTATGGGCTTGACACTGAGGAGGGCGGCACGCTCCACTTCTAAGCCTATATAATATAGACCTACTGGAGGTCACCATTTGCTTGTGGGTGATGCAAAAGCAATTAAAAAATGGATTATGCAGAAAAAAAAACAAACTTTTGTGTGCCAATCAGAAGAAATAAAAAGCGTGTGCTTACAAGTAATGCACATGTAAGTACACATCATTCTGCAATGACACTTATCCTCATGCTTTGGACCCATATAATCCTTCTCTGTCATTTTTAAGGATTTTTTTTTATTTAATCCTGAGCCAAAGTACTCATTTGGTGGAGCAGATAAATAGCCCCATTGACTTATCCAGAAGCAATCCTACATCAAGCGATTAATTGGATGAGACAATGAAGAAGTAAAATCACATCTGTTCATGGTTTCTCTCTGGTTAAATATTGAATACGATAGTCACACAGAAACACTACCTTGGATACCCCCCCACACACACACACACACACACACACACACACACACACAATGCAACATTCCTAATATTAACATGTTTGCATTAGTAATACCCTGGTAAGGATTTAATGTACTTCATGTGCTACCATTCACAGCAGAGGTCCATGACTACTACTTAATGGCTTCAGCAATTACACATATCTACAGGTGAACAACCAACATAAAACTCAGTCAGTGGACTATTTATGTCTTTTGTCCGTACCAAAAAAAGAGTTAGTAAGGTTTATGACATGGTAAACGTATTCGATAGAGACGACACAGCTGAAACTGTACTCACATGCTGTAGATCTATCAAGGACCATTTACAGTATGCAAATGTGAATTTGAGCCTCCAAATGCACAAATGCAGAAATTCCATCACTGGCCAGAGTTCAATAACTCTTCAGTCTTCAAGTGTCTGGATAATGGTCACTGTGACTGCACATCACTGTAATTCAAAACCTCAACTATCCATCACTGGACAATGTTAACCAGTACAACAACATGGATAAGGGAATGCATGTTGATGCCGGTTGGGGCCCTGTGCTATTGTAAGTAATGATGAGTGATGGACAGGAGAGGATGGGCACATACTATTCACAGTGCTCCGTGTGGCAGCTTGCATTTTCAGACTGGTACAGTATGTTTGTCAGCTACAGACAACGCAGGCACTTACGCACTGCCGTGGGCAAGGAGAGTAAGTGTTCTGCCAGCCAACTGCGTCATGGACACATGCATGTCCTCTGCACTGCAGAGTCCTGCAGAGGTAGTACATGCCTGCATGTTTTGCAATGACAGACTGTAAGATCTTGGCAGTCTTCCTCCCCAAATCTCTTGAATGTACACTTTGTACGGTAAACTCAAAGAATTACTTGCACTGTGCTCCAAGTCTGTGAATCTTTGACCGCTTCATATGAAAATGCAGTGCCATTTGGGTCTGTTCTTTATATAGTGACATACAAATTTTGTTGCTTTGAAAAAAATGTCTTCGCAATCACAAAAAGCAGAGATGGCTTGCACCACTGCTTTTTCTTGCTCTCTCTTTTTTTAATTCTAGTAGACAGATTTCAAGGCACGGAGACCATTAACTTCATTTACAAGAATCTACAGGGAGTTTTGACAAGAGGAGACTTCAGTTCCACCATTCGTTTTGAGAGAAAAAAAATACATGATAATAAACCATAATTGCATTCAGCAATTGAGTGGAAATTAATATCTTTTTATTGCAAAAACGGATGAGTGAATGAACAAAGGAAGTAATTAACTATGAGCATCAGATCATCTCGCTGACATTGCAAGAAAATGTCCTGTCTAACGGTTTTTCCAATAAAGCTTATTGTGGTGTTCTTGGTGTTAGTCTCTACTTTTCCATCATGAGAAAAGTGATATTTGAAGTCGAAGGGATTCAGTATCACAGCACTGAGTAACTGAATACTCACTGTAATGTGTTTGAGTCAAAAGCCTTGTGAGTCACAGGGCAGAACTGTGTTGTCTAATGTTAGGGCTACAGTGTGGTGCCACAGGTGGCCTGTCACAATGTATATTCTGGGAAGAGATACACTCATCTGATTGCTACGATGGGGGGTCTTCAACGCTTTATGAAACAGATTGGGCAAAGTGAGAGGGAAAATAGGCGCTTTGATCATTCTGAACCATGCACAAGAAACTTACTGCTTCCAGAAAATGTTTATTTTGTTCATAAACTTTTCATAAAAATAACAACATCGATATTAATTTAAAGTATTGTAGAAACTGTGTATATACAAAATCTTTACTTGAACAGTTAATATAACTTAAGGCAAGTTAAATCACTTTTTGCAGTACCCTGTTGGTGACACTTTCACCAAACTCTAAACATTGTTTAATTTTTTTGTTGGTTTTTGTTTTGTGCTTTTTTTTTTTGTTTGTTTGTTTGTTTTCTTTTGTTTTGTTTTGCTAAAGTGAACATTTCAGGATTCGGTATCTCCAGCAAAAGATACCAGGTGGCAGAACCCTTTAATCATCAAGGTAAAGTCCACAGAAACTCGCAGCAATGTGTGCTACCATATTACTCAAAAGCAATGTTCATATGATTTGCTAGCCATTTCTAGCTCGATTAAACATACTTCTGTACATACTGTAAAATCATTTGTGTCGAAAAGCTGTACCACAACTAGTGTACATTCTGGTCCCTTTAAAATCTAGATCAGCAGTTCAATGAAATAACTCTTATCATACCAACAATGGGATGAAGTGCGAAAATGTTTTCGGATATCAAATTGTGACATTTAAAATATTGTGTTACTAAACAATAGCCCTCAAAAAACCAAGACATTATTAATGATTTAGAATACATTCCACCTTAGAAATGACACTCAAATGTGGTAAATGTAAAATATACAGTTAGCTATAAAAATACAAAGAAGTACAGTAATACAAATATATTTATTTCCCATTTATGATATATCTTTCACAATTGTAATAATCCAAACAATTGTAACACAACACAAAGACCAATGACAAAAAACACTGACAGCCAAATGATAAGAAGTTAAACAAACACTAAATTAGATCAAAGATGGACAGCTTTATGGTCAAAGCCATAAATATGTTCGCCTACATTCATGTCAATAACCCTCACTGTGGAGTGAAGGAGTACCTTGACAGTGGTTGTTATTCCGGTTAAAGGAAAAAAAACACTGACATAAACATGCATTTTAAGAAACATAGTCCAAACCATTGCTCTAAGAATGCTAAAAGCAGAAAATAAGAATCTTAAATGGAGATATTATTAATCTGTAAGTGCAATCCATCCAGGCTCAGAGGCGGATGGAGGTTGGAGCTGTCCAGATGAAGAGGTGCTGAACAGCAGTCATGCAATGCCGCAGCAGAGAGGTTTGGCTCTAGTGACAGTAACAGCAGCGAGTCACTGTTGATCTGTGTACCGACTTTTACAAGTTATGCATCTTTGCATAAAGTCAGCAGCATCAGCAGCAGGCAATAAGGCCGAAGCAGACCTCTTTCCTCCCTCTCTGCTCCTCAAAAACTGCAACATTCGCAAAACCTCTTATGTCAGGCATTGGCTTGCCAGTCAGACCAACTCAGACATCAAGTTGTAGTCAGCTGGCTTATCTTCCAAGACGGAAAGATCCTAAAATCGTATGTGTGGACACATAGCCTCGTCTTCAAATTCCCTCGGGAAGAGTGAATGGCCATGCACCGGCGGTCACTTGTGGCTTTATTTCCATTTTCTCCTTCTGTTTCAGGTGTACGCGCCCGTGCCGTTTCCTCTCGTCGCTCCGGGCAAACCGTTTGCCACACACGTCGCAGGAAAACGGCTTCTCCCCGGTGTGAGTCCTGGTGTGGGTGGTAAGGTGATCGCTACGACTGAAACTGCGCAAACAAATGCGGCACTGGAAAGGTTTGTGGCCCGTGTGGATGCGGATGTGCCGGTTGAGCTCGTCCGAGCGAGAGAAGCGCCGGTCGCAGCTCTCCATGGGGCAGGTGAAGGGTTTCTCTTTGGCTGGGCCGTGAGAGGCGGCGGGGCTCTTTCTGGCCCTGGGGGGCTTCGTCGCACGGGTGGTGTAGCTTTGGGCAAAAGAATCTGGCAATAGGGAAGAGTAGAGGATGGAGTCTATGGTGCTCGGTAAAGCTGGTGATGTGTATAAGGAATCGCACTGATTAGATGGCTGTGGTGGCTCGGGGAAGGGTTTCAGGTTAGAGGAGAGGCCCATCGGCGGCGGTGGGAGGTAATTATTGTACAGAGGACTGGAGTAGCTCTGAGAACAGGTGTCAGAGAAACACGGCTCCTGCTTGATTCCTCCCTCCACTTTAAACTCAATCTCTGGGTTGGGACAAATCGGGGGGAACGTGTCTAAAAGTTCCTTTACATCCATTTGCTGATCAGGGGGGAAATCGCTCGACATCGGGAAGGTTTCGCTCTGGAAACTCGTCTCCAAACAGTCAGACTTATTAAATGTTCCCCACTCGTAGCAGCTGCTTTCAAACTCATTCTTGACCACAACCGGGAAGGAAGCGGCCTCTGACTTTGGTTCAGCCTTCTTCTGGTTTGGAGCTCGGGAAGAGCCGAAGCCGAGCTGGGAAGTGGACGGGTCTTGGGCCTGGCTGTCGGCCTGATCATCAGCATACCTCGGACAGGTCTGGTCCGGGGAGTATACGGGGGGAGTAGGTCCGGAGCAGGTGTAAGGTTGCCTCTTGACGCCGGGGTCTCCAAAATTGCCATTGCTGCTGTCCATCGGTGCAGGCGATGGGTAAGTTCCCCGACTGTTGCCGCTCTGTTGCACTTCTGACAGCGGCAGCGTAGATATACCCACGATCTCGGTGATCATATTGAGGAGTGTTTCGGTGCTGCACGGCGCTCCCTGAGATGCCTCAACATAGAAACTGCCAGAGTAGGCGAGCGAGGAGGGGGTGTAGGTGTCTTTTGGGCACTCGCAGGGGTTAAAAGCAAATTCCGAGTTGGAAGCTTCGGTTTTGAGGGTTGCAGGGGTTCCTTCTGTTGAGTTAGAGGGAAAACTTTGTCATCGCGAGTGTTTTATATTTGAAAATCAGTGCAAATGAAGCGATGAAGAAAATTAGCGTTACATAAACATTCATGCGTATTTTGGCACAGGAATACCTGGATAAGATGCCTTCATATACACGCCTGCACGAACAGTGTTATCTATTTCCTGTGTTAGTCCTATTTAACACATTCAAATTCTCATGCATGCACATTTTATCGACTGTGCAAAGATGCGAACTCACCGTGGCCAAACTGGGCAGGTACCCCCCGCTCTGCATCGACGTACGCCTCCTGGTTATCTTTCCGCACGCTGTTTTCCATTCCCAGGGAAGAGCTGTTGCAATTGTCGAACTGAGGGTAAAAAGAATCTTTCGCATTCAAATCCATATTGTTCAACATAATGATGCACTTAGAAGTCCGTCTCTCCCAGGGAAAAAGGTACAAGGGAGAAGATGTAAAACAAAATTGTGCAGATGACTGTTTTCTTTCAACCCCCTTTTTGATGGTTTTCAACAAATGATCCAAAGTGGTCAGTGTCAAAGGGTGTAAAAAGCAATTAAAGGTATTCCTTTTCGTCTCTGCTCCTCGGTAGGTATTTGCTTGCTGTGGATTTCACATCAGCGACTTCCCCTCTCTCTCCTTATATACACTTTGGCAGCTCCGTCGGCCCTCCTCCCCATTCATCAGCTCCAGTGAGAGGATTCCCCGCTGCGTGTAAACTTCATGCCCATATATGGACAGAGGATGTGACGGAGTCGCCCCCACCCCCCCACCCCAACCCGCCCCCCCCCCTCTCACCCCACCCCTAACCCTCCCCAATCCTCCCTCCTCCCGTGCTGGAGAGATGGAGTCTGACGTTGCAACAAGTGGCGACCAGTGCTGGGTGGCAAAACGCTGTAATGATGGTATTTCTTTGCACACTGACGATTTATCACGACAATTAAAAGAATACCGAAGCAAAGCTACGAGGGAAATGCGAAGCCGTTATTCTCGGTATCTCTCTCCACCTCTCAAAATGTCACTCTTAAGGAAAAACGATCCCAAACGGCGTAGTAGGTATTTAGCCGCCTATTGAGGGGGTGTATTGAAGGTAATGCGACGAGTAATGTGACAGATATACCCCCCAGGGAGTCATAAACACTACAGATTTGAAATACGACTTGGGAAATAAGAAAGTAGATCTTTTTGAGTGAGGTGACAACTGAAAGACAATTTGATTTCTCGCTATCTTCTAATTATATTTCATGATTTACAATATGATACAATAGGCAGCAGATATTCTATGAATGGTGTAGACTTAATCAGGAGGTCAGATACACTGGAAAAACTTTCACAAAACTGCATAGCCTTTGTTCTAAGTTTCTTCCATCAGCCATACAGTGCTGGTTGAAATTATTGGCACCCCCTGAATTTTAAGTAAAGAATTTAGGATTTCCTCAGAAATAAATGCAAATTAACCAGTTATGTATAATCACAATATTCCATAAAATGTCAAAAGTCACTGAACAACAAGAACAACAAAAAAAAAAGAATCAGAAATGCTAATACCAAAAAAACATAACTCCAAAGGCTATGAGCCAATCGCCAAAGATACTGAAATCTGTTTCAACAGTTTGTAACGTTATCAAGAAGTTTCACAGTCATAAAACTGTTAAGATGCTTCTAGGACGTGGTGCCAAGGAGAAACTCACTGAGATTGTGAAAAAAAACACCAAGCAAGACATCTAAAGAGCTTCAGTCTGACCTGGAGCAATCTGGATTGGTGGTTTCAGCCCGTACCATTCACGGCACACTAAACCAAGTAGGGCTCTGTGGGCGAAGGCCAAGGAGGACACCACTACTGAAAGACAGGCACAAAAAGACAAGACTAATGTTTGCAAAACATTTTCTAGAGAAGACACAGTTTTTCTTGGATAATGTTCTATGAACAGATGAAACCAAACTAGAGCTCTTTGGGAATGCAGTGCATCAGTTTGTTTATAGGCGACCAACTGACGCCCAGAAGGAAAAGAAGACCCTACCTACAGTAAAACATGGTGGCGGTTCTATCATGCTCAGAGGCTGGTTTGCTGCCTCTGGTACTGGAGACACTGAACGTATCAAAGGAATGATGATATCAGAAGAGTACCAAGGTATTTTAGAGCAAAATGTTTTACCCAGTGTCAGAAAACTAGGTTTGAGGTGAAGGTCTTGGGTCTTTCAGCAGGACAACGACCCAAAGCGCACATCCAGCAGCACAAAGGAATGGTTGAAAAGGAAAAGATGGGCTGTTTTAAGTTATTCAGCAGAGAGTCCTGACCATAAATCCCAACCTTTGGAGAGCGCTGAAATATTCCATTGTAATGGCATATTTCAGTTCTCTCCAAAGGTTTTCAAAGGACTCCTGCAAACTTAAAAGAGCTTTAACACATAGCAATGGAAGAGTGGCAGAAACTAAAAGTGACGTTAGAGGCTGTTGTTGTTGCCGAAGGTTATGCAACCCAATATTAGCGAAGGATGCCAATAACTGTGTCTGGGGTACATTTTATGTCTGTAGTATTTCAATATTATGCAAGTTTTGTTTTGTTATTTTTTTTTGTTCAGTAACCTTTGATATTTTATTAAAATATTTTGATCATACAAAATTGGTTCATTTGCATTTATTTTTAAAGATATTCTCAGTTATGCACTTGAAATTCAGGGTTGCTAATAATTTCAACCAAGACTGTATAATGAAGTTTAGGCTATGGAATCTCATGGGTTTTTATAATAATGTATTCGCCTATAAGATATGAAAACAAAATGCTACAATAATCTATACAACATTTAGCAAGATATTGTAGGCCTATAGATATTACAGTAGACTAACGCCCTTTAAAGTAATGCTAATGGGACAGAGATGAAATAAGAAAACATAAGATACATAATACAAGAAGCAGGGATATGCTATAGATATACATGAAAAAAAGCCCATAATGCAAGATCAGATTTCCTGATACCAAAAAGTCATTATAGAAGAATCAGGTAATAATAGATTTTTTTTTTTCTTTAAGGCCTTTTCATTTAGGGTAATACTGGTGTCCAGTGTCCAGTTTAAGTTCCAAATCAACAAAGTGAAGCAATAGATGAAACATGACTACGAAAAAAACTGTGAGAGCAGTAGAGATTTCAAAGAGGTTTATGTTCAGCCTGACAGGTAGGACTAGCTGTTCTTTGTAGACCTGACAAACGACACTGATCTGTGTCCTTGAACTGAATATTAAAAACAACACACTAAAGGAAGATTAATCTAACAATTTAAGGCAAAACTGCAAGAACCTGAGCAGATAATAGGCTATTCTCCTAAACCTGAGTCGGCAAGATTATCTTTGAATATAAGTTAACACTAGTTCACTAATTACTTTAGGACAAATACAAGAACAATCTGCAGTCTAGTTCAACTAGTTTCTCTCCTGACACTTCCTTCTCTATCTGCCTCGTTTCTGGGCCAGACTGCATGGTCTAGATGTTTTCGGCATTAAACTGACCCCTTCTTCCAGGCAGTCCACTGTTTAGATTTCCTTTCACAAAATAACCTCCTCTCGTGTGGCTGCTGGAAATTGTGGTCGCTTACACCATCAGGGTGAATAACTGCAAAGCCCAGTCTAAACGAACCTTTGGCCTTTGAAAGCATTGAAGGGAGTCAATAACACCCCTGAGGTGTTCAGTGGTTGAACCCAACTGTTCACATGACATTTCAACCCCCAAAGCATTTTTTTTTTTTTTTTTTTTCCAGTTTCGCATTTATTGCCGGGTGCACTCCGTGGTCGCACTTCCTATTACAAAAAGTCGATACTCTTTCATAGGACGTTGCACTCTGCAGTAGACCTCTGGCACCGGTTGGAGGTTCAGTACCATGGACAGCGACGGTGCAGCATTCAGCCGTGTAATCACACATGAACTGGCAGCACACAAACCCTTGTTACTGTGCACTGAATGGTTACTGTGGTACTGTATTCATGCGAACGGCATTCTCTTGCATGACATCAATCCAATCACATCATAGAAGTCTTTCATAGAAGAACGGTTTTTTTGTCTTAAGCCTGTGATGCATTTCGTTCAGTGGTCAACAGAATTGTGATAATTTGATACAACATGGGCAGGAGCCCTGTAGTTTAAGCAGTATAATATTATACTTTACCAGCAGTATACAAAGACCGTACACAATCATCGCAGTTACTCTCCATCACAGATAATTTGAGTCTTTTGGCTATGCTAAGATGTCTTTTTCCCGTTGCCATAAGGATGCAAGATCATACAAGACCCTAACAGGCCAAAATCAATATTTTAGCAGTGATGTACACAGTGATTTTGCAACACAACATTATATTTATAATTTTTAAACACTGAGTGGCCACTTTATTAGTTACACCTGTGCAATCTAATGCAATCAACAGTCCTGCTGTAACATATATCTTTACGAAGCTCATAAAATTCAGTTTTTGGTGACATTGTCGGAACTGTGTAAATTCAATTATATGTTTTCTATTGAGGTCATAGTTCAAGGTGGTGTTGTACAGGACTACATTATATTAAGAGGTGTTTGTAATTTTTTTTGTTCTCCCTATTTACATACACGAGTGGAGGAGAATATTATAAACACCTCTCAGTATAATGCAGCACAGTAAACAACTGCCACTAACTATGCCCTCTAACAAAAACTGAACATTATGGGCACTTTAAAGGTAGACTTTATGGCAGAAAAGTTGTACTGGACTGCATTAGATTGCACTAATAAAGCTGACACTGAGTGGTTATCGGCATTTTCGCTTTTATTAAATAGCAGACAGTCGAGGTAGACAGGGAATATGGGGAAGGAGAGAAGAACTGACATGCAACAAAGGTCCACAGCCAGAACCAAACCAGGAGCATTGCTATTATATGGTATGCATCGTAACCACTAGGCTACCTTTTTTCATTCAATAGTGTATAATGTATAGTTTTATATCTTCAGGCTTCTAAAAAGGATTCAAATGAAACAGTCTGAGAAAGGGAAATGGTTCTTCAGTTTGACCTCTCACCATCGCCGTGAAACCTGTGACAAGGGGTTCACCGGTGCACATGGCTGTACACAAGCAAAAATGTTTTAAGTAAGTGGAGCAAACCAGAAAATCATTTCTTTCACACCACTACAGACAGCATTTTACCAGTAACCACAGGATTTTTTTCTTATTTTGAGGTGTAATGAAAGGCCCCTGTGAGCTCAGATCACAGGTCATTTGAATAGTGTCCAAGTGGGCTTTGTTGTGGACAAGATTGACTAAAGAGAAGAAAGCTTGTGGGCTACATGGAATAAAATGTATTGTGTCTACTGCAGCACAAATGCAAAGAGACTATTAGACATAATAAACAGCCTGCTTATACTAGACTACTCAAATTTGATGTTATCTCCTTCAATACTAAGCAGTGGAAAATGTATCAAAGGATCTCTGAGCCGCTTCCCTGTCATCTTTTTAAGGTAGTGTATGATAATAGCGTATAAGCTCTTTCATTGCAGCAGTGACATTCTCCGGAACAAATCGTTTTCACCTCAGATGTGCACTCTAATTCTAGGCCCGGAGATGTTTAGCTTTGAGGAACTGCCTCCAAGTAATCCAGAGACTATTAAAACCAATCTGATCACACAGAGTTCAGATCACGGGATGCTGTTATGATAACTGCAGTGTGGCTGACCTCTCTCCTCCATAAAATGCCACAGCACAGGGACTAAGTAATGGATTTATGTAATGTTAGCACTTACTGATATTATCGCGCAGGGGTAACTTCATATCGGTGAAAGTTAAAGGAAAGCCTTTGTTTTATTCCCTCACATCTGAGCACTGTGAGACAAAATGCTCCCATTTCGTAGGGAACAGCCTGGTGTGGCAGAGAAAGAATGTAGAGTAATACAAAGTTGCTTCCATGTTTTAACAAGGATATTGACTTCAAAAGAGGTTCAAAGTGCTGGCTATGGAAAGAAGATGAAACATTGCTTTAATGAAAGGATATCTCAGCACTTCTACTGAATGGATAGTTTCAGTAAAGCACAAGTGAAACATGCTTTAATATAGCCTTGACCTAAATGAAGATCAATTTGTAGTATGTCTTTCTAATTTAGCCAGTGTATTAACCCGTGTGTCTACATAAGGTAACAAATTAAATCAGTCAGTCAGTCCAGCTATCTAAGCTATCTAGCTGAACTGAGGGGGAATGTCATTAGTTTTGCAGGTATTTGGTCATAAACCAAAGTATGGGACGAACTGGAATTTCACCCTGCTGACGACGCTACTTGATGGGTCAAGGGTGAACACCAAAGTGCTTACAAGTTATCCGGGGGAGGGGGGTTGCAAATATCATTCAAAACCACAAATGTTAACCTCATGGCACTACAAGAAAAGTCAGTGGATCGCCACAGTCATTAGGATTTATCGTGTGGGGACTATGAAAGGCTGTACTAAATTTCACTGTAATCCATCAAACACTTGTTGAGATGTTTCAGTCTATGGTGGACCGACCGACAGACCAACGGACCAACAGACCGACATTGCCATCTCTACAGCCATGCCACCCTATGTGACTAAAAATGCTCCTGTACAGCAAAAACACAAATTCTAATTTTTCATGAAATAACTCCTGTATTTTGCAAAGTAGTTTAGTTTCTACATGCTTAAAAATATCAATGTCCTGACACCCACAGACCTATTCTCACTTACATTTATACCGTCAAACAGAAAACTTTCCGATCTCTGTTGATTATGCTTTGATTACATCACTTCTGCTTAATTGATTGTATGTGCAATGCTTTCTATTATTTTCCTAACTGAAGTGAAAGCTTTGTGCCCCAGGGAAAGGTAAAGAGTTTTTTTTATAATGTATATACAAACCCCTGGCCATGTTATTTTCAGGTTCACTCCTGGACAGGGTGTGGGAGTTTTGCTTGCAGGTGGGTGTCTGGTAGAGTTGAAGAGGCAGTGAGGAGTGACTGCCCTCTGAGATCACCACCTGCAAGATGAAGTATAGGTTGGACAGTAATGTCTGTTCTATATTTTCTTTTTTTGACTTTTAATACTATTCTTCAGTGTTATAATAACAAAAGGAGCTGCTATGCTAACAACAGTATGCTCATCTAACCCAATCAAACTCAGTTGTGTCTTGCTGTATTGAGCCTTAATGAAACATACAAACACCATCTAAAAATAAAAGCATTACCTTTAAAAAGACACTACATTCTGCTTCAGACACATCTTAGGATGAATTCTACAAGCTGTGGCCAGCAAAACTGTGCAACAGTTGAGAAAAACTGGACACATCAGTGGATCATTACACCTAATTTAGGTTCTGTACATACTAGTTTTAAAATTTAGATTTTCAATTTCCCTATAAGTGTGAGACTGTGACCTCAAGTCTCAGCCAGAGTCCTAGGTCAGTTATCACTTACTATTCTTATTGATATGACTATTTCCACCCCCAAAGAGGTTATGTTTTCACCAGTGTCTGTTTGTTGACTTGTTTGTTTTTCAGCAGGATTACGCAAAAATTACTGAACCGATTTGCACCAAATTTGTTGAACGGATAGGACTTGGGCCAGGGAACAACCCATTACATTTTAGTGCAGATCCGGTTAAAGCGGCGGATCCAGGATTTTTTTTGTCACTTTCCTTAACATTGCGAGATTGGCATTGCCATTTTTTGCCTTGGAAGAGGTATGCACTCTACTAAGTGCCAGTCTAGTTCCCTTTGTTCTTGAAAACAACATGTAAATCTGGTTAAAAATCAGAAAAGTAGGGGACTTTCAGCTGTTATTGAAAATTGATTTTGTGAGAGAAAAGTTAATCATTTATTCACCTTCGGTGATATTCCTATAGAAGTTTCAAGGTCTCCCCCAGGGGCCTTAGACATTTGTTTTATAAGTCCAGGGGGGCCTACCTAAGGAGCAGCCTGTAGCCTTACCATAAATGGAAATAAGCCAAGCTAAGCTGTGTCTGAGCTTCAATTTATGGCCAGTGCATGGGCAGTGCGTGAACATTATATATGTTTCTATGTGTTTGGGTTGAAGGATAACCAATTGGGACTAAGTTCCTGGTCTCAAGAAACACTATAAAGATGACTGTAAGACTCTTTCTATTGAGAGACTCTCCTTTGACTTCTTGCTATAAGGTTTGTTTGTCTCCTATATTGTAACTTACAATATATTTCACTTTAACCCTATCAGTGTTTTGTGTGTTTAATTGGTTTAGGAGTCTTTTGTAGAAAATCTTCCACAACAATTTCCAATGGGAATTCTAAATTTATTGGACAGTACAACTGTACTGTCTTTTGATTTTCTCAGACCTTAAACATTTAAAACCCAGACTACCGTTTTTCTCAAGACTATGAGATTTGAAGTGTTGGCTGTTTCTGGTGTCATGTCGACATTACTATTTGACGGCATAAAGGCAATCATTTTGTACTTGGAAATCTTACTTCAAAAAGAAATATATCTCATTTGATATACAGTAGCTCCTCAAAGTCTCAATGCCTTGGCATCCTGTCAACCAACCATGCAACCCACACTGTTTTAGAGTAAATAATAAAAGAACCTGATCCATACCAGGAAATCCACTGAGATGCAGAGGCTGTCGTTGCTGTTTTCAAATAAAAAAGCTCTTCAAACCTACCATGATCTGGAGAGGTTATACAGGAAACACTGTACTGAATCTATTTAACCAATACGAAAAACCTGAGATTAAAAAAAAAAAAAGGTAGTCTACATCTTTGCCTGCATCCATACAATAATGAAATGCATATATATCATACAGCACACAAATTTACATTCAGCCTCAAGTGCTGGGCTGTACTTTTGACTTATGCTTTCTTAAGTTTGTCGATGCAAAGCAGATTTGTTGGAGCAATCCTACGAAAGCTAGGGTTGCACAAGAGCTGGAGAAATCCATCTGCCTCCCCCAAATCACATTCTGACATGTCTCACAGTCAAATCTCCCCCCAAGGCGTTAGATGAGGGAACATCTTCAGTCTAAACCTGTATACAATAGGGCCTGTAAGACACCGCAAAAATGGATTGGGAGTGCTAAAACCACAGAAACCTCTGCCGGAAACACGACTTTCTATAAATACAAGATACTCGCCTCAGCTGCCAAGTTCGTTATTTTCTCTCCCTCTCTCTCTCTCTCTGTCATGTTGGGCTCTGCATAGTTATATATACTACATCATCATTCAAACGCTGGGCAATTGAAAGAAAAATAGCACAAATAAGAAAAATAAAAGCAGCGGAAGCGTGGTTCTTCTTTTGAAGGAACATCTCTCTCCTGCTCTTCCTCTGAGAGTGGGAGTGGGTTAGGGAAGCCCGGTACCAGGCCCCGATGCTGCTGCTGCTGTTGGTGCGGCAGGTTTCCCGTACGATCCAAAAATACTTTTGCACTCGCCCACTTTGGTCCCCAGCCGCCTGTACTCTTTAGCTCTACAACAGGGATGGGTGAGAATCACATTCAGCTCTCCAATCGTGATTGCGGAATGCCCCAGTGTTTCTTTAACCATGCCCTCAGACTCCTCCACACAAACTACACTTGCATGGCTCCCACCTTGCCCTCTTCTCTGTTGGATCCATGCTCGCAGCACTCTGACAGTCCAATTCTTGGGCCTGCTCCAGCTACTGTACCTGCTGTTACCTAACTGCTTGCACATTTTTCAAGAAAAATACATGAAAAAAAACAGTGAATTTTCATAATTTCTTTTAATCACTCCAAAAGTGATTCAAAAAATGTTTGATTAAGTGTCAAAATGCAAAAGTCTAGGTTATTTGATTTACCAGATACAACAAAAATCCCCTTAGACTGAAACTCAATATGATCCACTACACAAAATCCTTATCATGCAACATGGGACTAATTGCATGTACTTTTGACCAACAGAAGTTAATAGGTCTACATACTCTAGTCTCTGACTCATCTGCACCCACACTGATTTCTATTTGTTGCTCTTTCTTCCATCCAGTGACACTACAATGTGTATGAAAAGATATGAATGTTAATAATTAGAAAGCACTGCTTGCATTACTGCTTTATCGATGCACATACAGTCATTACATGGACATGCAATGCAAACAGATTCAAACAAATAGCTAACAGCAGACATGTGAGGAAACAGATGAAGAATGTTGAGAGCTTGCAGCTAACAAAAGTAACTATGGAAACGGCCAGCTCTACATTGCACTGGCTTCCACAGCTCTCTCCAGAAATAAAAACTGTTGGGCTAAGAGCGAATCAGGTAAAGACAAAAGATCGCGGGTGAACCTATTTATAGTGGGCCTTACATAACATACATAGACCTATGTTGGCTGAGGCAAGTTTGGTGCTCACAGTAAGCTTCTAGGGGGCAAAGGCAGGGTAAAGAGAACTGGAGATGCTGGATCCTGGAGGGCATTTTATAGAAAGACACGAAGTATAAACAACAATTAGGCCAGTGTGGATGATGATGCCGATAGCATCTCACGCTGAGAGGAAGGCTAGTTGTTTCGATGTCAGGGAGAACAAACACCGTTACACTGTCCTGGGAGGGTAGTGATGTCAAAGCCAGAGTACCGTGAGCAAAATTAACATGCAATAAGCTAATAAAAATTGGTACATTAAACAGTTAATAGCTGTGAGGCTAAAGGAAGACACAAACACGGGAAAATGCATCTGTCACAAGAAGCAGAAGTTCATAGCCAGTTTGCTCAGAGTTCTTGTTTATTTGTATGGGAGGCAAAAAAGTTTGGTCAGAGGAGATTGCACGCACACTCAGACATATTATTGTGTGGCCTCAGGACAAAACATCTGACACCTCCAGTGAGATAATATGAACATACAAGCCCACATACGCACAGAAAACCTGTGTGAGAGCCGCTGTAATGCAATAGCAGTGATCATCTAGAAATACAGCCTGCCACCATATCTTAAATCCAAATTGAGCCATTAGCATAATTATCCACTTATACTTCTTTAATTCTAAGTAGCTCTCCATTGTAAGTAAAATGATAGCTAAGCTGTATTCAAAAAGCCTCTTTCCCACTCACAAATGCCTTATTAATTAGCTCCCTCTAGCATAAGTTCCCAGTAATTACACTCAATTCAGCAGTCAGTGCTACAGGGGGGGTATTTCCAGCAAGTATTAGACAACTTTATAATTACTCTGCAGATGTATAATGATTTCCATCATTAAAATACATTTCAACACTGAGCTACGGCCATTTGGACGCGGCATTCACTCCATGTTCACTGCACCCATCAGCCAGTTCATTGGTAGTAGGCAATCACAAAATAGTCACTATATAGAAGCTCTGATAAGGTTGGGATGATATGCAAATGAATACTCCCTGACTCATCTGTTTATTATGCAGTCACATTAGTTAGCTCTGATGCTGTTTGGCTATTATCCCATCTCACTGTGAAAAAAGGGTCTTGGGTGAGGGGGATGGATTGCGCAGTGAGTGCTTTAGTCACACAGATTGTCCGCACTCTTCAAAGAAATAAATGCATTTTCGACTCTAGTTGCATTTAGGGGATGTGGAATCCATTTCCTCTGAGAGCAATGGCAAAAGGCAGAGGATATGGCTCATCTGTGTCCGAATCCCTCGATAACGTGCTGTGCGTTAACAAGTCAAAGGGTCAAATGATGAGCTTGTGTCTCCCACTACTGAGCCCCGAAGGCATCATTGCACACTGATACATCATAGAACAATTTTTGAGATCTCAACTCAAACTCAGTCAACTGAACATTTCACAATGTTGAAAAAAATACTAAAAAAGATTCATTTGAAACCTTTTTCAAGATGCACAGTCACCAACTTACAGTGTTTATTTGTATTTCTGTTAATTTACAGTATCTACAGTTTCCATGAGCAGAAAAACTGAGACATACTGTATCTTCTGATAAATGTGGTGAAACTACCAATCTGTGGCTTCACAGCCTATCTGCTGTTCTGCTAACTGACAGAGGCTCTATTTTTAGTCACGCAACCTTAACACACCATGCTAAGCCTTCAACTATACAACTGCACAACTAGCCCATTCAAAGGATTCATAAAAGTGTAGAGGTTGGAACCCAGTGGTCATGGACGAAGATAGAGAGCCAGTATCAGTACTCTCAGTACCAACGTTTTATATTTGGTGTCAAAGTATTAATAGGAAGATTGCCACTGTGTGCCCTGGTTTGTGAATGTATGCCATCATATGTAAAGGAGGGAAAATAATTTGCCATCTATGTACTCTCCATGCCTTTTGATGTTAGCAAATTAAGCACCAAGCACTCACAACAACTGCGCTCCATGGAAACCATGCAAAACAAAAAAAGGTATAACTTGCAGCAGATTGACGTCAGCTTGAGGCCTTCAAATGCGCCATCTGACAAAAGAAAGAGGACCATGCTGCTGTACTTAAGGTCACAGTGTGTTGAAGCTACTGTCTGCTTTGACTGACAGAGGAGTGCTGAGTACTGAGTATGTGAGGAGTTATTAACTGCAAGGTGATTAAAAGAAGATCCTGTAATTTAAACACTTTACATACAAAATTGGGATCATCTATGTTGCTAACTGGAACTGGAAGCAGGTAAGAATGTTGGCTACATAGTAATATTGCAAGAAAATCAATCAAATTCCTGCTATTAAAGCTTTACATTGAGTCTGACCTTTTAAATATCCTGGCCCTCCACTGTCAACCTTCACTGTACTTTCTAATGTTCGTCAAATTTTAAAGCTCTTAGATCTTAAGCTTGTATTTCTTGGATAATATGCACTCTAAGGCATTTTTGGGAATACTGGAAGATTTGAAAAATAAAAGAAAAAAATAGCCATGGTGGAATTTCATCCACTGGCAATTAGCACAACCTTACTAATCCAAGATATAAACATTAAAATGTGCACATATTCAAAAAATACCCAGGCAGACTGATGTGCACTTACCGTATACATTTGTACTGTAACATGGAACAACCAGAAGTTGTATTAATAAATGTCATTTTCATGTATAACCATATTTTGTTCACTGCATTCTTTCTTATTGAGTCATTTGTAATTTCAAATTTAAGATTAAGTCAAATGTAGTTTTATATTACATTAAAAAAAGACGAGGATTAATCAATTGTCTTTGCAAAGAAAGATTACACAGAAAGACTGTGAGAGACTCGAATGATTCTTTCATGCAAAGCAACTCACGAGCAGGGCTAGATTAATCTTATATTGAGAGATCACCAGTTACAGGGACCCTGTGTAAAGGAGTGTCAGGGTCTGAGCCATAACAACCAAGCTCAAATTAGAAAGTTAGAATACCAACATTACCAAAAAAGTAAAGTATGACAAAAAAAATTATTGAAACCGTTTATTGTTTTTAACAAAACAAGAACAATGTCACAGTCCATGTTGTATTCCCTGCCAGTCAAACCACAGGCTGTGTATATAAAATAGGGCTGCTTTAGAAGCAGTAATTTTAGAAATGTTGAGCAGGACTGTATAGACCTTCTTTTAAACAATTAAATATCAAAATGATCATTCATTAAGACAGAGAACCAAGGACATATGATAGATTAAAAAGGAGATGGCACAAGTAAAAGTCCCTTATTTGTGAAATTAAAGCACAACGTGCTCATTAATGCAAATATTTTCCCAGAAACTTGCGACAGTTGTCCATTTAAAATTGTCCTCACATTTAGTGGGAAAGCATGAATCCTCCCTCAGAGAGGTGGACCACCAGTTTCCTGGATGTTTAAGAAAAATAAATGTCTACCTTCATTTTCAGTATTAAAGATTGCAGTTTGAAGCAGTGAAGGTGCAGGTGTTTGAAGGTGTCAGTAATATGATTTCATTAAGTAAATGCATCTTAAGTACATAAATGAAGCACTAGACAGTGCTTGGCTCCACATACAGCAAAGTCAAGGTAGCTGCACTTACACTTCTTTCAAACTGCCCTTTATAGAATACCTGTGAGAAACCTGTTATTTTAATCAAAAGTGAAATGTGGAAATTAGATCATAAATCCCTATTTTTCAGCTGGTCTTGTTGGTGGAGTATCATCAACCAGACAAGTCATATTTCTTTAACACCTGATCATGGTGTTTTGTTTCAATCACATCCAGATAAATAAAGGCCTGTATTTTACAAAACATGGGATGAAATCTACTGTATTAATACTGTTCTGCCATCATTAATACTGTCAGTGATGACCAGCCAGTGAAGGGGTGGCTTCCTTGGCCCCTGCCTGTACTGTCATTGTACTGTTCCCAGATATATCCTGTTTCAACATACTGTCTATAAACATTATTGATAATGTTAGTCCTGAGTTCCTCATAAAGAGCAGCTGCCTTTTCTTGGTATGGCCCTTCTGTGTTGCTGTAGTGATGGAGGGCTCTCACTGCCAAGTAGTTGATGTTAATCCAAATCGGGCCCCGCCAGTAGGGGGCATCATGTTCTGTGTTTCGCTTCATATAAAGGGGATCAGCCTTGGAGAGTGAACGTAGGCCGTAGGGTGTCCACAGCTTATTGAAATCTCTCATGTCTCTGAAGATGTATTCTAGTTTCGGTGAGTCAGGTTGGAGGATGTGCAGTAAGAAGGGGAACAAGCTAACATAACCCAAAGCATTTACATACTGCAGCTTGGGGGCCCTGCGGACTGAGCGCACAAGGCGAGCCACAGGGAATTGATGACGAGGTTGTCCGGGAGGTACATAAACCTTCTCCTGTTGCAAGGACACGGCCTGGGTGTGGTTGCCAAAGTCACTGAAAGCATGGAGTTGTTCTGACCAGTAGAGCTCATTCAACAGGTTGTTGTCACTAAGTACTTGGTGGGAAAGTTCATAGTCCTGATACGGTTCGCCTAGAAGCAGAGCTACACTTGCCATAATGCCTGAGGACAAGGCCATCCAGCAATGTAAATCCACATGACGCTCATCTGCTGAGGGGTGTGATGCTCGTGGGTAGTCATCCAACCCAGAAGTCAAAGTTTTGGGATTAAGGAACAGATTGGTGTCCTTGTCCCGTCCACGCCAGCGGTAGGAGTTGGGTAGGGGCCCCGTCTGCGTAGTGTTGTACCATTCAAACCAGGTTTTCAGTCTGGGGAAGACCCGTCGGAGGAAGTTCAAAGTTGGTTGAAAAGCCGCCTTGTCTGGATTAGCAGAGAGCTGTTCAATAAGTTCCTGAAGAGCTAAGAAAAGAGTAGGTGGGTTGGCATTCTCGTTTCGTTGAACTACAAACTCCGCTGGGACCTTACTGCGAGCCTCATCTCCTAGGATCTGCTCACGGGGGATCCAGCCCTCCATATTCATTAGGTCTATCCAGTGGGCAATAGCCTCCCTTGTCACCTGGGGATCCCACTTACTCAGCAGCAGTTGATGAAAGCCCTCATCCCAAAGGAATCCTCTGGGGAAGAAAGAACGTGATGGTACAGCAGTGAATAAAGCACCTTCAGGGTACAGGAGCGGGTACTCATTGTAGATGGACTGCACCACTGACTGGCCATAGAAGTAGCCCATTCCACCCAACATGTTGCTGAATGCTGCCTTGCCGAATTTAATTTGTGCCTGGCTAAAACCTTTGCTCTCAAGCCCATAAGTCCTCTCAAACTTTGCATCGAACTCAGCTTTCCTCTTTTCCAGCTCTTGCGTCATGATCGAACCCACCAGTTGGTTGGGACGATCGTGGAAGCTTCCAGATTCAAACAGAACTTCAATCTGGAACGGTGTCTGAACAGTCACCTGGTGAACCACAAAGTCACTCTCTTTCCTTGTGTCAGCAGGTTTCTGTTGGTTTTGGTGATGGGGAGGCTTGTAAGTGTCTACAGCAATGTAATGCCTTTTCTCACCAGAGGGAAAGCTGTAGACGAACCTGTGGTTCAGACTGTGTTTCACAATGTCAGTCAGCTTCTCCAAGCCAGGAGACACAGTCTGAAGATAGTTGTAACTGAAAAGGTAAGAAACTATTGTTAACTGTCCTGTGTTTTCAAATCTGTGAAACAAAAGCAGTCACACAATTCTTTAAAGTGTAGTTTACAGTGAGTTTCTGCTGTACGAGTGATCTTAACTGCACCAACTTCTGCTGTAGCCTTAGCACACTGTATCTTAGCCTTTTCTGTCTCATGTTCTACGGGTGACTCACAGGTCACGACTGGTCAGTATAAAATCAAACTTTAAGCTCAAACTTAGATTACATGATCCACCTTCCTACGATAACTCATAATTCATACAATTCTTATCATTCCTATCAGTTCGTATTGTACCTTTCTATTTTACCATGCTCGTTTTCTCTGGCTCTCATAATGTGTGAAATATTGGTGCTCCCCGTGAATGTTGTTAGCAGAGAGCTAGCAGAGAGTCCTGATCCACTTAACGCATAAAAAATACTACAACAGTTCTTTCTGAAAGTGGATAAACAATTTCGCTGATTAAATGACAGCTGTGGTGTTTAAAAAAAATGTAGAGCCCATAAGGAAATTGTTTCTTTGGCTAATATCATATATAAGTAAAATAAACTATATTTTATACATACACATACATGTATACATACGCATACATACACATACATACACACACACACACATAACCATACATACATATACACATAATGTACATCACAATGATGATGATTAAATTGATGAAACAAAGGCTGAAAATCCTGCTTTTGCTGCCATCTAGCGATTGAATTTTTTTCCCCGCGTAGTTATGTAGGATCACACTATAATACAACATGACATTCCCACTGAGTATCATCCAAAGTTTAAAAGACCACACAGCTGATGCTGGGAATCTGGAGGAGTGCAAACAGGGTCGCTCCAACAGTGTATTTCTCCTATAAAAGATTTGGTGTTTCATCACACTATAATTTACTACATGCACTTTTTTATGAAAGGGTGTTGCACTCCGGATGTCTTCTCACCTTTCTATCCAGGTTTATCTACATATGTCTTTTCCTACCCTCACTGATTGATAATTAAACCATCTGGATCCGCAGTGCAAAACATAAAGATATTCTGTTCATTTAAAAAGTTAATTAGTACAACAAAGGTTTTTTGGGTCTGTTGTTGCAGAAAATTCGTCACTGTCAATTTCCTTTGCTGATTATCTTTACTCCTGACAAAACTACAAAACTGAGCACTGGCAGTCATTCTACGCTATGTTCCCTTCAATTTTCTTGATTAGTATCACTTTTTTTTCAAAAATGCTGCTGTCTTTACCGTTCACTCCTGTATTTATCCATTTACCTGGCATATTTAGCGCTGGATAATTCCCCAGTAACAGGCTTTCGGAAGGTGATCTTAAAGTTTCCAAGCTCCTCTGAGAAACCAGTGATTGATGCGAGGCGGTTTCTCTCCTCCACGTGAGCTTCCAGTGAGCCATGTGTGTCTGCTGCTGCATAAAACATCAGGGAGATGACTGGTGCTTGAGGGGCAGAGCTCTGGTGGGTAAAGACAAAAGGAATCAGCATCTCAGAATCATCGATATTTCAAAAAATAAAATATTAAATCCAACCATTAACTGCAATATCCATAGCAAAAGCTGATAGAAAATGTAACAGTTTGGGTCAAGTAAGGGAACATTTGCTCATACATTAAAGCTGAGTAAACACAGTCAGAACTCACATGCTGTTTGGCAGTGATCCTCCAGGTCCAGTCTCCACCATGATCCCCTCCCATCCTCTTGACAAACTCTGTGGTTAGGGTGAAACCGTTGTCTCGGATTTCCTGGACACCAAAGGTGATCCCATCATGCATCAGCCAGCCATAGCCTTGCAAACGATCCCCTTGCTCACAAGTGTGCCTCAAGTTTATGTCCATGTCAGAAAACTGACGCATCCACATCATGCCTGGGGAGATATGATAATGAAATTAAATAAATTTGATAGTATAGCACAGAGGATGCACAAATAAAGCTGTTAAATTATGTTCCTTACTATGTGACAAAAACTACTTTTCAACAGTTTCAGATAAAAGGTCAACCCCTAAACTCACAGGTTACAAGTACTAAGTTACCAGCCAACTGGGTTTTTAGAACAGCAGTGCATAATTATTGGTGCTTACTCAATAATGGAAAATGTAGTGCACTTTGTTCTGTCAACGAACAATCCTGGTCATCCAAATTGGCTGACAGGGTAAACAGTCATAGGAACTGTGGCCAAAATTTACTTGAATTTGACAAGTGCCTGGGCTCATTTCCCACCCTGTCCCTGATCTAGTGCAATTAAACACTGAAGATTTGATCAACTCACCAAAGCAAATACTTTGTAAAAGCAAACAATTAAATATTAAAAGGAAAATCCATCTTAATTAGATTGTGGTATTACAATGACTTTCAGACAGGATTTCAGTGTTATTTGACAGTAAAGGCATTATCTTCCAAACAGACAACTAGACTATGTAGGTACATGTCTTGTCAGTATTGGAATGTGATTAATTAGTTACTGACTCTGTGGGCTCATATAATATTACATCCAAATTAGCTTTGGTTTTGTTTGACTGTATGGTTCTTACAGCTCTTAAATCAGAAAATGTACCCCATTGATGAAGGCAGTTTATCAGCATAATGCTTATGTTACGATATAAGATATGATGTTCTTTTGGATAGTTGTTACTGTATATAGTGGTACAGCTTAAATATTTTCTCATCGTGTTAATCTTTTGAATTCATTAGTACTCAGTGCATGAGTTAAACAATAAACCTGCAACAAACATGTTGTATCTCTAATAAAAAGTCATATTTGATTCTTTCATTATAATTATACCCTAATAAAATTACAGGTTATGTCTCATTTGTACAATATTTCAGAAATGCAAACCATGTCAATGTCATGGTTTCCTTTAACCATCTCACCACAAATATGCTTACGCTGACTCTGAATTTGTCAGCCTACCTGTCACAATCGACCTGGAACTCCTGGTTTTCATGCCAAAATAGACCTGCGGCCTGTATGAACCCCAGAACCTCTCCTGGGAAACCTTGGCGCTGCTGCTATTGGTATCCAGGACAGGAGGTGACGGGTGCAGAGTAACCACCCGTTTAGCCAGGCTGGACCGCATGTAGAGGGCATAAAAGAACCAGATCAGACTGAATATGCAAAGGCCAATGGAGATGTTGATGAAAACTTTGCCGATATCAATTTTCTTTTTCTTCTCCTTGCGGTGAAATGCAGAGGGCTTCTCATCTTTCCTTGGAAGGGGAGCAGCTTCACTGGTCACCACTCTCTTCCTCTGCCTGCCCATCCTGCCCTTCTGACGCTGGAGACAAGAGGAGGAAAGACGAAGATATTTGGATTTAAATATTTTGTTCTGATAGTCAAAGCTCTGTTTCAAACAATGATTTCTTATGCACTCATCAACCACCCATTTTATGAATTTGAACCTGTTCTGTGCTCTAGGTTTTTGTTAAAACTTTATTTATGAATTCAGAGCAAATTACAAGTACAGGTTCCAATAATTATTTAACCTTAGATATCCCATATGAATGCAGTGACCTTAGCAGAACCAGAATCAGGTACTACATACTTTTTAATGTGAATGAAACAAGATTATTTCACACCCCTTGGAAAATTTTAAAGCTCTGTTATCTGATATATTTTATGACTAGTGTAATTGTTTTTATTGAATATAATATTTGGCACTTGATTATTGATTATCTGACTCTGCTGAAATGCAAATTCAGTCGCCAGTTCATTACACCTAGCTAAAACTACTGCAACTAATACAACAGGCCAGCAATGAATTCAATTTTGTGAAGGTTACAATGCTCAGTTTTTCTTGAAATTGTTTAAAGGAATTCTGTTAGTTTAAGAGGAAATGTTTAAAGAAATGTTGATTCATCCTTCTGGTCATTTTGGAAGCTCTAAGCTGTTCCTCATATTTAGTCTACCCTCACTCACCTAAATACACTACGTGGACTAGATTTCAGAAACGCTGAAATATGAACTAAACCCTCCAAACTGACCATAAAACTGAATCAAAAAAGTTTCAACAAAAATTGAACATTATAACCTCCATGAAGGTAGGACATATTGCAGGACTGTAGTTTTACCAAGGTGTATCTAATAAACTGGCAAGAAACTGTACACTGTTTCCGAGGTTTTCTCCCTTTTTAGATGAAGAAAAACTACTCATCTGAATAAAGAATCTATAGATAGAGGGTACTGTACACTATACAGATCAAAAAGCCCTTTGTGGCAAATTTGTGATTTGGGCTTTTGGCCTATATAAACAACTAACATATAGATAAATAAAACTCATTTTGTTGATTGGATTTGTTCTCAGGTCACTCTTTCAAAAGAGATCTTGATCTTTTTGAGAAAACATGATTAAACAAAAGGTACACAGAATACTTGCAAATTTACAGTTATATAAACAAGCCAAGGAAAGTGAGGCATGGGTGTAGACTACACACTTCTAATAAAAAGGCAGGGATCAAACACAAACACCAACAAAAATTCAGGTATTACATGTTTTACACCTTTTCTGTTTGCAGTGTAAACTATAGTACATTTACATCAGATTTACATTAACTAATTTTTCAGTGGCTTTTATTCAAGGTGACTTACAAGTGAGGGACAACACTGGAGCTTCAGTACAGTAGGAGACCTTCAAGTAACTAGTAAGGTCTAGATCTATTCAAAAGTCAAAGTGCAAGGAGATCGGGTAAAGAAGTGCATTGAAAGTGCACAGTAACTGCTAGTTAGGCATGTTGGGCTGATAGAGGTCTTAGTAACACTCAGTATCTAGTTTATTAGTTGCAATTGGCTAATATGGCGTCTGATACAACAGAAATGCAATAAATTCTATCTTCAGGTAGGATTTATTGGGATTTAGGTTACAATTTTCAGTATTTGTTGAACTGTTTTGGAGAGATCATCAGTTTATTTAACTTAATGGTCATTTTGGAGCCAGCGAAATGACCATTAAGTTTGTGGTACTGTTGAACTGTATTACGTTATGATAAGAGACCTTTTCTAATATTTTGTCCATTCCATTTAAAATTAATAATTCCATTCAATTATAGCCCAACCAATACTGGATTTTTTTGAGGCAGAGACCAATATCAACATTTAGGAGTTTTAAAAAATTCAATAACAATATACTAGCCAATAGTTTTTGTTTTGTTTCTTTTTTTATAAACACATAACATACTCAATAAATATGTTAAGTATGTTATGTGGTACAGGCCCCAGGGCCTGTCAGGGGGGCCTATAAACCAGAGCCCTTGCATGAAGTGACTGTTAATATTTCATGTTGTAAAGTCAATCAAATCAAATGACCACAGATACCAAAAGATACAAAATGACTAGAGAGAGACACAAAGAAATGCAAAACGAGTATAACTAGAAAATTAGTACAAAGAGATGTAAAACGACCACAAAGGGACCCAGGCTTGTGTCTCTTTCAATCTTTGGATCTTGTTTTTATGTTCGAGGGGCGGGGGGCCTTGTACATGTCTGCGCCTAGGGGCCCATTGTCTCATAATCTGTCCATGGTAATGGGGATGCTGCTTCTAAATTACCTGAAATATGATTTGAAATTTCTTTCTGCAATTTATTGCTGCTTATAAGCCATTATATACCTGCAATAAACTAATATCATCTAGTATAGAAGCCTGGCCAATTTATTTGTCTAGCTCTGATATCAATGAGGACTTATTAACTGATTAATTGTTTTGACTATAGAATGACATTAGATATTGAAAAAATGGTTGTTTTAATCTAATCTTTAGCTAAGATGAAGGTGACATCTTGTTTTGTCAGACCAACAGTCCGAAAGCCAGAGGCATTCAGTTTACTGTCATGTCTGGCAAAGAAAAGCATCAAATCCTTTCATTTGAGCAGCTAGACACAGCAAATATTTGACATTTTTGCTTTAAAAAAAAAAAAAAAAGACTAAAACGATGAAAACAGCTAAAACGCGTGGCCCATTAATTATCTGGTGATCGACTAATCGTTTAATCGACTGAGCAGTCAGGATTAATAGCAGGGCTGATGTATTAGACTGCACCGGTTTTAACTAGGTGGACCAAATAAACTGTGGATACAGTTTACAGATACAGCAACTGAGGGTACTTTTTAATTTCAAAGAAAGAGATATATAACTATCACTAGTATATACAGCACAGAATCTGGTCATAATTATGAACATTTATGAGATAAAATCCGTCCTTATTATTTCTGTGTTGGGTCTTGTCGGAGCCTCATGTAACGTCTGAGGTTAACCTTGCATGGCATATGATTGCAGAAAAAAAGGGGTTCTTACGTCGCCGACAATTTAATAACTTAAACTCATCTTAGATGCAAAGCGTCTCCAAATAAATTCACCGACACCTGTTTCACACAGCGCACATTCAGCCGTTGACCCGCCGCTACGCCCCGGTAAAGCAACGTTGCCTGGAGGATGCATTCTAGTAGTGCCGTAATGCTAGCGTCAGTTTTAGCGATAACGACCGGCTGTCGCAAGACAATGTGGCTTTAATTAGTCAGCAGCTAGTAAAATATGCTTCCAGGGCGTAGTTCTAGCTTAATGTTCAGTGAGCAAATGATTACCGACCTGTCAAAGAACCAGAATCTCAGCTGCTCATTCTCCGTTGCTAGCTAGCTAGCCACTTCCTGGTCAGTAGTGCCTTCCACTGACGTGTACTCTTTCTCCCTATGCTGCGTTCACGCAATATCGGCGAAATGAGAAGAAAGCATGTATGTATGTAGTATGTAGCAAAGTATGTAGGCTACAAATGAATATCAATGAAAATGGGGGAATTTTTCAACTTTGAACTACACATTCAAACTTAAATGGCTCAAAGCGTTCCTGAGAAAAATCTAATACAGTCTGGAATTTCATCTTCTCCAAATGAGATGGTCTAGGTTTTCTGTTGCCATGCAGTTTCCCATATCACTGAAGTCCCTCTCAAACTGTCAAACTTCCACGGACAGATGCTAGGAGCATGGTCTCTCATTTACTAACACATCTTTTCTCCTCATAAATACTTTATTTGGAACAACAGGGACATTTTGTACCAAAAGAAGAGTTCATTTGTTCACAGTTGGTTTTTCAAAATAACATGTTATGAGTCACCCAAATTCTAAACTCTGGCGGCCCCACTTTAAAAAATACAGTATTTTTGTTGTTAAATGCCGATTTCCTACAACTCCAAGGGAGTTTTAAGTTTTACTGGGTGCCATCCCAGCAGGTGTTCTCAGGCTTTTGAAGAATAACGCTTTCTCCAAGTCCGTCACTTTGACAGATCCATGTAAATGTCTTGGTGTTAAAGCTTGTTTTTCCTCTGACCACAAAATAACAAAAGAAAAATAAGAGACTAAAAAGGACATCAGTGGTGTCTTTTTCTGTGATGAATATTTAGACAGTCCTCCACATATTTTTGTTAAAACAATCATAAAGGACTTTATAATAATACATTTTATTATATACAAATACATAAATGTTGATTCACAAAAACAAAACCTTTATTTATTATATTTAATTATGAATTGATGAGCTACATAGATTTTATCAGGACCTCTTCCAATCCAAAAGCAACTAAAACTGTGATAATCTTAGAATATTGTTTAACTCTTCATTTATCTTTTTTATGTATCTAATTTTTCTCTTTGAATTGACCTATTTGCTGTGTCTGCTTTGTTTCTTATTTGTCCAGTTGTTTAACTCTGGCTCTAAATGTTATCTGTACGTTGCCAAATAAGAAAAAGAAAACGAACCCAAAGTAGGTTTAAAGGGTTTTCCAGTGACCTTTAGCTACTGTTGTTGTGTTACACAATTGCTGCAGTTCCTTACCGATTAAAAGCACATTCGAATAATGTATAGCTCCTGTAAAATAGATCATATTAGTGTTAATTGTGGATTTTACTTGGATGTGACTGCCAGCAGTGGTGCATTTGCAGCCATTCTGCCATAAACACAGAAAACAGAAACTGCTGATATTTCCTCTCCGTAATTACAAATAGGAGGCTGACGTGAACGTTTTTCTTACTCGGCGGCTCGTAATTACGATTTAAATGATTTGACATGAATGCAGCACTATTGGTCTACTACCTTGTTGCTTGCTCTTCATACAAATAAATAAATATCATGATAAATATCATACTACTGAGATGTGCCAGAAGAAGAAAAAAATGCAAATACGGCTTTATAGAGGGAAATATGTCATTTTATTGAAATATAGAAAATGAACTTCTTCTGTAGGGCAGTGTGTTGTGAACAGGTTGCTGATCCAAAATAAATCAATAGTACAAATATGACTGTATGAATACAAAACATTAACATTATAGCCTGTATTTGACAGTGGAGAGCTGCATGCATGAATGAATAAGTGTGTCCATGAATTACACAAGTTTCCAAATATGAACCATTTAACATACATTTCCCCCAATTATTTACACGTTAGGTATAATAAATTTGTCCTATGAAGACACATAGCCAGGCATCTTATAATGTATGTACCATAAATGCTGTCAAGAGTCAGAGCCTTGGGAGAGGAGGAAAAAAAACAAAAACAAAAAAAACCCAGCCTTTGGCCTTAAACAGATTTTCAATTACAGGTTTAAGTTATCATTTTTACACCTGCCCTGATCAATAGTCAGTGAAAAATGGGGAAATGATACAAACTGACAGAAGGTACAAGTGAAAGACCACAACTGATGACTATGGTCAACGGAAGTGATTGACGTACATCTCTACAACTCTTGCCAAGTCACATAATCATGATTACTCTTTCACCAGTACTGCTGATGTGGAAAAAATACAAAACAAAACAAAACAAAAAACAAAAAACAAAAACAAAAACTTTGTTTTGTTGCCGTTTTTTGATGAATGAGATATTTTCTTATCCACATTTTTAACTTTGGTCAACATGTAAAACTTTTACAGACGGTGGCAGAAAAATCTGAATATACTGTACTTAAGATGTCAGGGTTGCACTTTCACCGACTTATTCAACATATATATTCCAAGTTTAAGGACAACTTCCAGATAAATTCTGCTCTTTAAAGCAAGTTTGGCTTTATATTTTTTTAAGGTTACCTGTCCTGAATACTGACCACGTGGAAGCCAAGTCAGAGTACCCAGAATATTGCTTCTTCAATTATTTTTTACACACCTTATCCCCAATTTATTCTTATTTTCATAAATGGCATCCAAAGTATATTTACCCTAATGCAATGAAAACACCCCAAACAGTGCCCAAACATCTCTTGCTTTGATTGCTATGCTGAACAAAGTGAAGATTTGGCCTCAGAGACCAAGATTCAAAGAAAAAAAAAAAAAAGAAAAAAAAAGAACAAAAAAAACACTGTTCATGAGGGATCAACAGAACCACTGGAACCAGAGGGTACAAAGCATGTTGTCCTTGAAATATTTTCAAATCATTTGTGGCAGAAAATAAAAAGGTTTAGATCCTTGTTGTTGAGCTATATTACCAAGTGCTCGTAGACTGTACAGTATGCTCAGTCTTTTAAGTGCTTTTTTCATTTGTAGACCGTTACATGGGGAACAACAAAAAAAATTAGACGTAGCAACAGGCGAAGCAAAACATGAGACAAACCACCCAAACTCATCTCCCGCACAACCCAACCTGTCCACCTGTCTGTCCTTTAAACATCTGACTTGAATTATTCCTGACAAACAGGTACAAAGACCAAGGAAAGAGGGGCGCACCAACCCCAGAAATAAAGCATATTCTTACAAAAATGTCAAAAACGGTGATTAACAAGATGAAGGGAACTGAACGGCCAGGTAATTCTTCAGTCTACTTTCACCGAACGTCAACGCTGGTTTGTGTAATGACAACATTATCAGGAGCGGAACGAGGAAACTTTAGACTGCCAGCGCGTCCGATTTCAGGGGGACCTGCTGGAGTGGAACCAGGGCGTAAGAACCTGTAGACACCTCTCCTCCTGCTCCTCCTCTTCCTCTTGCGGGTTAGTTCTTGATCACCCCTCCATCTCCTTCGCTTACAAAGCGCTTTCGCCCTCTGGTGGAGAAAAACAAAATTTGAGAGACATGTCCGTATAATTTGGGCATACATCTTACATTATTAAATGTTGAGGACGGTTATGTTGTATTTTTCTCATCGTCAACAAATCCTGTTAGAGAGACCAAAACCGACAATGCACTCATCCTTCTAACAAGTGCCGTCTGTGTAACCAAAGACTTACAGCTTATTCCTCTGTGCCGTTATCCAAAACCCATCAGTGAGCCACACTTTTGCACTGGGTGACATGTTCCTTCATCACCAAGAATACGGAAACTCCAGTTTATTTTGAGTCACTTCCATACACACTGTCCTGCTGTCGTAAATACTCACTATTTATGACAGCAGGGCATTGTATATGGGATTACCTCAAAATAAACTCCAACTCCTATCTACTCCTAGTGTTTGCTAAAAGCTACATTCCCAACAGTTTTAGGAAAATACTGAGTCTTTTTTTTTTTAAGAAAATGAAACTATATATTTGTGATCCTTTTTAAAATTAACATCTTAAGCAAAAAGAAGTGGGCTTGAGGCTTAGAGCTGCAGAAAGGTTAAGTAAGTTAGAAAAGCATTGAGAGATGCACCAATTCACTTTTGGTTTTGTTGACAGTTAGAAAAACAAAGAATAACACTAGTATTTGAAAATGACAATTAGGAGATATAAAAAGGAAAACAGCATTTTGAAGTGCTAATTATTGCCTGACTAACCTGGAGGGACAAGCATCTCTCAGCTGTTTGGTGATGACTGACTCCTGGTAGCAAAGGTCCACAAAGGTCTCCATGATAGAGTGGGCGTGAGGCACATCAAGGTTGATTTCAGGGAGTTCATCGTAGACTCGCTGGAAACCCTACAAGGAAAAACAATGTATAAACATGGAAAGTATTATGACGAGGTTAAACGCTCATGAATTCTCAAATAAAGTGTAAAATTTGTTAAAATCATTTCTCTCACAGAGAAAGATATTTTAACTTCAGTTAGGCAAAAAATGTAGTGCATGAACGGACTGACCCTGTTCATCTGATCCACAGTGATGAGGCCTGTTTTCCAGAAGGACTGAAGCAGCTTTATCATCATATGACTGGCAGTTTCCCCTTTCGACTCCAGCACCATCACTATAACCTGAAAAAGCAGAGCAATGTGTTCAGCACCTAAGTGCCTCATCTAAAGTCAAATATCGGTAGAATCAACATATGCAATGATCAAAAAGGATTTTTTTTCCAGACATGTGAAAGTTGCACATTTCACCACACGGTGGCAGCGTTTGGACCCACATGGAAAAACTGACAACATGACTTTGCTGTCCTCAAAGTTTTATTTTTTTCAATTTGTGTTTTTTTTTTTTTTTTAATTTTATTTGTAAAATAATAAAAATCCTATTAGACATTTTGGTTCCTGTGTTGAAATCAGCGACAAATAACCATAATCCACTATGGAGGTCTGAGTGAAACTCCAAACTGGAAAAAAAAAAAAAAAAAAAAAGTAAAAACTGGCCGGATACTTTAACGTGCAGCACATGAAGCACAAGTTGCATCCAGCTACACAACAGTACACACCCCACTGTGTACACAATTGTTGCCATAATGGTAAAAACTTATATTAGCTAACATTAAATAAAACCAGTATACATTCTCAGATTTATGACTGCTGTATCGCAGTTTCTCACGTTATATAAGTAAATGTGTTCAGTTCCATTTGATGGAAAAAAAAAAAACCTGAAGAATCTGAAGTTTTTGATTTTGTTGCAGTTTTGACTGCAACATTTTTGTCCCCAATCTAATTTGGAAAAGAAAAACCTGTTGTCCAAGTCTGTTACCTTTGTGTGCGCTGTAGAATTAGAAGCTTCACAAATAAATTATTCAGAAAAACGTTGTACCAAAACAATCAAAACCTCACTGAGCAATTACAGTACATTTGTTTGGAGGATAGACAGCTCGGTGTTACGCAATGTGCTTCTCCATTTTGGATTTATTGATTTGGAACTTTGCAAATACATGTTATGCAAATGAGAGAAGGTTGCTGCCAAACACACACACTGTCCTTGGCAGAAAACAGAAATGAAAGTCGCTGAAGAGATTTCCTTTTTTCAGTTTTGCTCATTAGTTTACTTGACTAGACACAAGGAAGAGAAAATAAAAGGCTCACTTAGGTTTTAACTGCTGTCTTATTGTCATAATTTAGGCAGAACATGCAGAAATCCGACTTCAAACTCAAGACTATATGTTTGACATCTTGGTAAATACGATTTATACTGGAGATTGTTTTGTTTCAATAAATACAGGTAACATTCAATACTGTCATCAAACATCAGGTCTGCAATACCTCGTACACCAGCTCATGGTGGAAGTGGGGGACTTCCAGGTCCCGCAGACAGTGCTCTGCCTCTAACACATCTCCTGATATCAGGTACTCCTTGAGCAGAAGGTTCATCTGGAACAAACACACAGAAATAAAACCATTTGTTTATTTCTTGTAGCTTAATTGTTGGGATTTCTGGGTTGTTTGCATGACGACAGAAGGTTATTAACATAGAATTCAGCTGAATTCATTTGTGAGTAAGAAAACTATTTGTTATATATTTAAAAAAAAAGAAAAAAAGAAAAAAAAAAAGTGTGAGTATTGCATGTCTATTGATGGTAAGATACTATGGAAGTCTAGATTGTACTGGATTATCATGTTAGAGGAAGGGTCATTTTCTTGTTCCCACCTTTGGTCCCCAGCCTTAATTCCTTCCCGGGTATTGCAGAGGTACAGTATTTGGGGGAAAAAACAAAAACCTGACATCTGTTTGTATTCACAAGGCTGAATACACAGAGTTAAATAATGCCTGAAAAGTACCTCTCCCTCAGAAGTATTTTCAATCAAGCGATATGAGGGGATTTCCTCCAGCAATAACCTGACCTCCTTGGGAAATGAGCCTGGCACACATGTCTGATAAACCTGACAATTCCAGACAAGTCAAAAAGCATTCGAAAAAAGGCATTCCTCCGTTTATCGCTGAGCCTGAATCTTTAAGGCACGTCTTCGTGTTTTTAGTGGGCTTGGTTGTGTCACTCTCACAGCTGAGCTGCACGCACATCAACAAGCACCGTATTACTTAAACCTACTCATGGTACAATTAGTCATCTCGCTTGGGAGTTGATAGGAGCGTGATTGATGTAACAAGTGCAAATTTCCTCTGAGCTAAACCAACACTTCTGAGTCAACTCTGGGTCTAATTCGCTGGGCTGTGGGAATGTGTGGCCATCTGAGCGTCAAGAAAGCCGTAACAGGAGGGAAATGTAACGTGGACACTAGGCAGGACAATGACAGAGGTGAGGATGAAGATATTGAAGGGATTAGAAGAGGCTGCAAGTAAAAAGGACGACATCAGAGAGAAGAGAGTGAGAGCAGTGAGTGAAAAAGGCCGTGTGTTCCATCAGACCTGTATTTTCCCCCTGAGGCGCACACAACCAGGCAGGAAATCAAAACTGGACAGGAGAGCATGAGGCTCTGGAGCTAACACAATGCTGTATGACTGAGGCCACACCGCCACACAACTCTCTTATTTCTAAACCATGCATCCATTCACTTCATGTTGCGTAACAAAATTCTACAAGTCATGCACTTGAAACTCCCACACTATCCACACCCACATTAGCATGAAAAAATTGCAGAAAATCCAGATCATGGAACAATAACTGTAAACAAAACAAAGCCAAGGACATGTGGGGTGCAAGTGTGTGTGTGGGGTGCAAGTGTGTGTGTGTGTGTGTGTGTGTGCTCTCGTGTGCAAACTGCATGTTTCAGTTAAAGGCTTGGGCATGTATCCGTGTTGGCCCCTCCTGTGCCCTCGTTTTTGCAATTCCCACTCCTTGGGAGAGAAAAGTGCTCCGCTGACACAGAAACGTAGCAGAGGGTCGGCCTGTGGCTTTCTACCCAGCATGCATCTCTGCCCTCTGTTTAAATTACAGAATGTCAACAAAACGCTCCGACCTCAGGTGTTAGGGATCATTTATTAAATTGTTTTGAATATGGAAACGAGCAAGTGACTTCTCAGATTGATTTTTTTTTAAAATATACAATATTCTCCCTGTTTGGTCTCAGCTTACCTCTTTGACGAGATGTTTGACAGGTCTCAGGCCTCCACCTACACCCCACACATTATCTAAACGAACCATCTCCCTCTTCATGGTCAGCAGCACTGCAGCCCGGTCTAAAGCCACTCTGAAAGAAAGAGAAAAAAAAAAAAAAAAAACACCACAAATGCAATATAAATTTCATATGATCAAAAACGGGCAGTGTATCTACATTCAGTCTAATGACTTTGAAAAAATGGTAAAACTAGAGGGATTTACCCAAATTAGCATGGAGGTCTAAAACTACCAAGATGGCACCACAACAAAGATGTCTGATTATGTGTAAACATTATCTGACAACCACACAGAACCACAGGAAAGGAAGACATCTGATCCTCTTTTAAAAAAAAAAAAAAAAAAAAAAAAGTGAAAAGTAGCAGAGGAGGAATGCCAAAGTTTGTTTCTGTTGCATCTGTTCTCTAAGTTTGCTCATCGTACCGTAAAATTAACAGGACTAATTCACCTTAAAAGAACCCTAAAGAGCCTGCAAAAAAACAAAAATCTTACAGCTCTTACATTTAAGGTCAATTTTTTTTGAAGAAGAAGAAGAAAAAAAATGTACGTGCATGTTAACTTTGCTTGTCTTAAGCTCACCTGGCATGCTCACAGTCCACTTTGCCCTTGTAACAGTCCAGGAAAGACATGGGGAGGACGTGGTCCGCTATGGCTCTGGCAATGAACTGGCCTAACATCTGAGGGAGAAAAAACATGATAGTGTCCCCATATCACACGTTTAAGTCCAATGTGTTATTATGACGACATGTAGACATAGTGCAACTTCATTGAATCCTTTTTGAAGAGTAGTTATAGAAAACACTTAAAATCCTTAAAAAGCTACCCCTGCTAAACACACATACTCGAACGATATGGGTCATAAAAATACAGCAAGGGCGGAAAGAAAAGCACTCCTCACAACACACCTCGGTGTTTGATTCGGTACCATCAGTGTGTCTTTGTGAGACTGGGAAGATGCTCAGTGTTAAAAGCTCAAGCAGTGTGTGTAATACCAGTCAGTACCTCATGAGATTTGTGTATGCGCCTCTATGAAGAAGGAAAAAAAACTACTGAATGCATGCTGTGTAATATTCAGTCTTAAGTGCGTAAAGCCCTGTGGTATGTCCACACCCATTTTTGAACTACTTAGGCACACTACACAATTATAGATCCACTGACCAGAAATCTGTGGCTCTGACTGCTGCTTTCTCCTCTATGTCTCAGTTTTACCTGTGGAGCCTCCGGTGTGTCCAGAATGAGGTCTGGCAGCTCTTTCAGCATCTTGTCGAAGGCACGGGCCATGTCACTTTGTGACAGCATCTTGCCTGACAGATCAGACAACAGGCGGGAGGTCAGCTCTCTGTGGCTGGCCTTGCCTTCAAGGGACAGGGACACGGCCAGGGAGGAGAACTCGTACTTATGTGGGCCCAAGTTGAGCTCCTTCAGCAACATCTAACAGGAATGAGCGGAAGAAAAAAAGAAAAAAAATGATTGCTGTGGAATCGACTTATCAATTCTGGATTAATAAAGTACATTAAGCAAGAGTAGACTCTGAAATATACTGGAGCTTACAGAACTATATATTCTCTAACCAGTACTGTCACTGATCTAATGATCTGTGCATACAAGCTGTGCATTACTTGGTTTCTCCATCCATCCATCTATTTATTCTTCAAACCCACTCGTTCCTGCTCAGCATGCACTAGGTGAAGGGAAGAAGAAGTGCTTCATTTGAAATCCTCTACCTGGACCTCTTTTGTGTCTCCATGTTCAAAGTACTCCTGCACGATTGGGTTGACCATTTTTTCCAGTTCCTTCTCATCCACCTCTGGCACAACTGTTGCGTAAACTGTGTCCCCCTGTGCAAGAACAGACAAACTAAATCGGTCAGAAAAATCCGTTCATGTACACAAATATGCACAACGAGGGGAAATTTAAGCACTACAGCCTGACTGAAAGCTCGATATCAATTAGAGTCTCAGTTATATAAAAATCTAGACCCTATGGTGGACACTGTCAAAGAGTTAAATTCACGTTTAACCAGGTCTGAAAAGTTATACCCATGTCATAATAATTTCAGATTTTTTTTAATCAGTGGAATTTTCTTTAAAGTGCCTGTGTTATCCATCCCTGTTCTATCATTTTGTGATGCTAACTAATAACTTAAACTTCTCTAATTTAATTGCAGCGCTTGCATTCACGAATACCAAGTATGTCGGCCAAAGCCAGTTCCACTAACTTTTCAGGTGAGGTTTTGCTTGACCTGGAGAACAATAACTAGCACAGATTAAACAGTAATCTTAGCAAAACTACTTTCCATTTGACTTCAACATGCTGGTTCGTTTTCCTGTTTTCTGCTCATGTTACATGAAGTGATTGTTGAGTATAGAAGGCGATGGGAGGGAACCAAAAACAATCATTTTTGGCAAAAGAGAAAAACACAGTATAAATTTCAGCAGAAGTTCTTTATTTTGTGTCAAGGCCATTGATATTTTAACCACTGATTGGTGAAACAAGATGGAAAAAAAAGGCATTCTCAAGCATGCTATAATTCCCATTATGGAGATATTGAAATTATTTTTACATTTTGTCCATTTTCCCAAGGAAAGGAGGACCTTTTCCATACAGAAATCCTTTATCACAGGTGATAACTCCGCCTGCCTCAAAGGCCACAGTCTGTACATGCCCCTGCCAGATTTTTGTACCACTCTGTCCCAGTTCCCTTTTAACACACTAACATCTTTCCGCTATGTTCCTGCAACATTCAAGGCCAAATCACACTGACTTTTTCTGAGCCGTTCCCAAACTGTTATCAACTTCTTACTGACAGAAGCGCCCTTCCCATCCCGCATTCAGTTAGCGTGACCATTAACAGGAGACAAACAAACTTGGCCTTCTGCATCACACAGAGCGTTTGCTTGATAACAGGGTTAAAGATTGAAAAATATCTCTGACTGTGATGGGACAGAGCCACCTGGATGAGACAATCATGTGAGTGGGCGTGGTTTAAATGAGGTTCAACGCATTTCCCAATATATTAACAGCCCAGTATAAATTGTATGCCATCCAAGATATTACAATTCATGGCAAGAGAGCAATAAATTATGTAATTCATGAGAGATGCAAGATTACATAGGCTTGTTGTCTGAGTGGGGACAGTAATTATGTTGTTCAATTATCTTGTTGCTTCCCAGCAGCAGCCCTTCAACGTCAGCGCGTTTGTTTGACACAAGAAAATACAAAAAAAAAGGTGCCATCCAGCACGCCACACAGCTTTGATCAGTGGGTCTCTTTGGAACAAAAGGCTGCTCCACACAACAGGTCTGACCAACAACAACTGTGATGACTAACTTGTGCTGGTGATGCTCTTTCGTAACTGGAAAAAAAAAAAACAGTGTTGGGAGAATGTGTGGAAAGACAGATGATGATCGTGTCACGTCATTATTTTGAAACTAAGAGGACTTTCACAGCACCAAAGAAAGAATCTTTTAAAAAACATTCTATGTTTTAGTTTTTGGTATCGCTGCATGGCCAACATTAGCATCAACAGCTGTTTACTCACCAGTCAAGGCAGAAATGTTGCAAGTTCGGCATCAAACTTCTTTCCTTTGAAGCGCTTCTTCTTCAACCTCTCATGTTAGACTGAGGGCAGACTGAACGCTACCGTGATTCACTATCGTAAAGTGATATTACGAGATGGGCTGGGGCTGGCTGGTTAGCATGCTAACTTCAGTAGAAGAAGAGAAGTGATAGAAATAGAAGCAAAACAAGAGTTAACGTTGGCATTGCGTTCCACCGCTGGAGACAACTCTTGGGGAGTAAAGGAAGGAGGTTTGATGCTGAACTCACAACGTTTCCTCTAGACTGGTAAATAAACAGCTGTTAATGCTAACATTGGCTATGTAGCGATACGAGTTGACAGAAAATTAATTTGCAGCTGTTAGGATAATAAATGTATCTTTAATTTTTCAAGCAAAAAAATCCTTTCATATTTAGGGATGTGTGGCTTTTCTTCGTCTCATATAATAGTAAATTGAATATCTTTGGGTTTTGGACTGTTGATTGGAGAAAACAAGCTTTCTGAAGACATCACCTTAGATTCTGTAAAATCCTCCATTTTATACATGTACACATTGTATAGTGCTATAAGCAATTAATTGAGAAAATTATTGGTAGATCTTCAATACTGAAAATAAATGGTAGTCTCAACCCTACTTTAATTATTGTCAAAATGACAATACCTTCTTGGATTATGTGGCAAAATACTATTCCACAATTTTTTTGCATTGCTGCCACTTCTTAATTTTCAGTGTAATGTATCCATTAAGTCCAAAAGGAAAACATCAAGTTTTCTCACCGAGAACTTGCTGATCCTGTTAAATGGATTTTTTTTTTTTTTCCAACTAAAAGCACAGAACCCAACATCTTAAGTTTTTATGGCTGTCGATTCCTAAGTTTTCTAGATAAACATGCATATAACTGCACCAACAGTCCAAAATTTAAAGGAGACACAGTCTGCCATCCTCACTCACCTGGGCAGATTCATCATAGTTGGGGTCCCGTACATCAGGCTCTTCATCTTCATAAACCATCCCAGCGGCCCCCCAAACTCCTTTACCACCCGCCCCACCTGCAGACAACCAGCAAACAAACCGTAAGGGTAGCCGGCCAATATAACTTGTTGAAGAGGCATTTCTCCCAACATATTATGTGCAGCTAATGAAAGGCAGGTCATGAAACACACAACGTTTCCAGCCAAACTAGTTATCACTGTCAACAATCAGTACATATATATACAAACCATAGACATCAGAAATTCTCAACACTGAAGGACCAGAGTCCTTATAACTATGACCAATATTTCTATCCGTGCCTTTTCCATTTCATATCTGGTCGTTCAAACTGTAAACTATCTGTTAATTGTTTCTGATCATCAAAAAGAGGAAGCTTATGTCTTCAGTGCTACTCTAACAAAGCTGAACTTTCTTCAGCTATATAAAATGTGCTGCTCTGCTTCAAAGCATGCAACTGCAAATTGTACCTTTTTTTGGCAGGCCTCTGCCCTTGCCCGTCCTGGATTTGCGGTCATTGGTGTTGACTTTGCCTTTTGGACTGTTTGGGTCACTTCCCGCCAAATCTCCTGACTCAGAGACGGACTCGCTGGCTGAGTTGCGGGATGAGGACTTGCGCAGACGACGCTTGGCTTTGGCTTTGAGCCGCGCCTCATGTAGTGCTTTCTCCTGGGGCGTCCAGTTACCGTTCACCTCGGCCTCATTCAGCACTTCATCGTCATCACTGTAGGGACGGTTAGCCTCTGCCAGGTTGTCGTTGAAAGAGAACATCCCTGTGATCAGAGAGTTGGAACAGTTCATTTGCTGTGAACAATTTTGTTTGCGCTGAACCAGAGCCGAAAGGTAACAAATACCTCAAAGTACTGGAGTCACTTGAGACAATACGAGAGTTTATAAGTACACTGTATGGCCACCTGAGTTCACATTAAGGTCAATCATAATGCTTAAACAAAGGCAATAGTGTGGTTTCAACTTTGTGGCAACAGGATGGAGAAGGTCATTTTCATTTTCTGGAAGAAATGGTTTTCTGACTTTGCTGTGGATGAAGTCACGCCAAAATCTGAGTGGGAGCAAATCCTTGCAGCCACGTTCCAAAATGTTCTGGACAGCCTTTGCTTTCCCAAAAGAGTGAAGGATTTTATATGGTCAACTGTCACATATTAGTGTAATGTTAAGTGTCCATGTACTTTGTACAGTCATAGTTTTGGCCAAGTAGCATAAATGTGTATATTTCTACTCAGGTGACATTATTCCCAGATACAAAACATTAATTGGCAAGAATGTAAACCATAAAAAAAAAAGGAAATAATAATGGAATATTTAGTCAGAATCTGTGTACCTCCAGAGATCAGTTCATTTCTGTGTCCAAAAAAATATAAAACTAATATAAATATTTGAATGATTCAAAGAAAGATTTTTATTGTATCTACACTAGTAAATCCATTTCAAAGTATGCCATTTTTACAGCTGCAGAAACAATGTTAATAAAAACTGCGGTAAACTTTTATGGCACAGCTCTGCCACAAAGGCTGAGATTGGCTGTGAGCCTAACAAGTTTCAGTCAAACAGGATGTGCCATCAACAAGACGTAAAACAAAATCTAGGGAATATAGGTTGTTTAATGTCACTCAGCTGCACTTGGGGGACGCATTCTGTTGAAAAGATAAGGCAATGTTTGGCATATTATTGCTGAACAAAAAAATATGGCTCAGGATTTGGTATGCACCAAACAGCTCAAGAATATAGAGACACATTACATTTGGATGGTTAACTTGCCGCTATTGTTTGGCTTAGATTTCCCTGCACTGCAAACACTACCGATTATCTAGTGTGAATTCAACAAACTGTATCAGCACCTTCACTCTACAGCAGGAGCAGCAGCCCAGAGAATAAAAACAATGCATCCTGACTGCATGTGCCACAGCCACCTCTGTATGTCATGGCCGTGTTTTGCACATCAAGCCAAAAGGTCACTTAAAAGCCAAAACAGAACAGAGGAAGATGGCAGCACAAATTCTCACACACACACACACACACACACACACACACACACACACACACACACACACACACACACACACACACACACAGAGTTGGCAGATATAAGATGGGTCAAATGTGTCAAGTGCTTTATATACTATTCTTCTTTGGGTAGAAAAAAAAATGCTGATTTTATGACTCTAATCTCAGGTTGTTTCTTGTAGGTGTAGAGAAAGAGACACAACAACAACAAAAACAAACAAACAAACAAAAAGGAAACAACAACAAGATACTGGAGTGCTCCTGCAGGCCTGGGAGGAGGGAGGGAGCAAAGGGGAACACATGCAGGAGAACTGCTGACATCGGAATTTTTTTTTTATTCCCGTCTTCTCGCGATCTGTTCGCAGCAGCTACAGCCGACCTGACTACATATGGCATGGCTGGGTCCATGACTGGTCACATGACGGGGCTGCAGGAGAGAAGGAAAGCAGGAGGAGGAGGAATGTGAGGGTGTAATGAATACTTAGATCCCTTATGCATGGGCCCAAATGGCAGTTTGAGGAGTTATAGCCCTATAGATTACAGGAGATGTAGAAAACACACAGAGCGAGGAAAGGGGAAAATGTTTAAGCCACAGATGAAACTAACAATCTAAAAAGCAGCAGCAGTTTGTGTGCTGAAAATGTACCAAATGGTTGCAACTGAAGAAATGATCATACTTCTGTTGCGAGTCAAATCAACTAACTTACAAGCTACTTTTTTGTGCTCAAAAGATCTCAAACTTTTGCAGAGTCCGGTCGGCTCAAGAATGTGAATGACAAATGAAAGGAAGCACCTTTGAGCAAAAACAGGACCCCCCTCCCTGAATTAACCTGTTGTAGAAAAAGCAGCACCACACCCTTGGCCTTCAAAAATCGGTAAACAGCCCACCATGTGTCATCTCCGCCTTCTGCTCCTCCTCCTTGCCTCATGTAGGCCACAGCGCCTGCCAGCCCTGTAAATTAGGAACTAACCAATGGCAGCGCGCCAGACACACAACTGGCCAACTGGAAAAGAGCAGAAAAATGAGAAGGCAGAAAAAGTCGAAGGTGTTTGCCAAGACAAGAGTTGCAAAACAAGCATAACAAATGCAGCCAAGCAAATTAACTTTTTAAATACAGCAAGATCATATGACTCTGTAACTGTGGAGGTTGACTGTCTTTACTTGACAAAGGTAAGTCTGTGTGCCACTGTTACAGTCTCATAAAGCTGCAGCAACAAAGTCCCTCTCCTGTCGTGAACCCGCCGGCCAGACTACACCAAAATGCTTACCAAACCACTAGGCACTGTCATGATGGTTTTTCTAAACCGCCCCTACAGCTAACCAGTTTTTTTTTTTTTTTTTTAAAAACACACAGACAAATGCAGGCCAGCAGAGGACCTCTGCTCTACAAACTGTGTGGTAGCTTTCCACAGACAGCGAGCAGCCTGAGCAGCAGTGTTTGGGCGTTTAGTTTTAGGTATCCAAACACCAGCAGTGTTCATGAATGAGAAGGAGGTCAGTAGAGCAGAGATTTCACGTACCTCCCTGGGGACAGACCTGAATTTTGAAACTGTAAATGGAACTGTAAGTATGATCTGTCAAATGCAGTACATTTTTTAAAGTCTCAGTACACTCAAAAAAAAAAAAAAAAAAAAAAACCTCAAAAATGAGCACAGTATTTCCATACATCTTAAAATATATCTGGAGTGAATCTTTAAAGTAAGGACTGAAACCCATTATTTCGCAGATGACACAGATCTGAACTGAATTTCTACTCTCAAAAGCCTCAACTGACTTACAAAACAGCTTTGATTTAGAGTCAGTCAAAACACTGAGGAAATGAGCCAGGTCTTATAAATCCCTATAAATCTTGAGAATTATATAGCAACAAATCCAAGACCGCCAGCACATTATGCACTAATATTATGCATTATGTATTAACTTTTGATGACACTCTTGCGTAACCTGTTTATTAGTCAGAAGGTGGAGGTGGCTGTTCTATCAATCACAAACCAACGACCATGTTGAGCTCGTCTGTTTGCACACAATAAAAGAGAGAAGCAGTGCGTTTAGACAACTGGGTGTAGTTTTTAGTACTCGCTTGCAATGCTTTTAAACATTTCCTTTTTTCCTTTATTCCTCTCCTTTTTGTTTCATGGTTCTACATCAGTCTAGGAATAGCACCATTTTAGCCTGGCTTTTAGCAATGGCCCAATCTCAGTTCAACCATCTGGTTAAATACAGGTCCAACGGGTAAATATCTACTAAGAGAGAGCTTTCTCTGTTAACCCACGCAAAGAGACACATGAGCAAAACCATGTGTGATTTCCCCTGAGGTTAAACAAGCATCTGAACAATGATATAGAGAATGATATGGAGAACAGCCCTACTGTATACGGTCCTGGGGTGATAATCTATCAGAGTGAGAGAAGGGTGGGGATGTCCTAGTGGTTTAACGGTCATTTCATTTTATGAAAGGACACAGGCCAAATTTTGTTTAAAACCACGTTGCAGACATGTCGCTTAAGCTTGTGTGCATATGGTGATGTGTGTTTAAATATACAACAGTAACAACAGATGATTAGGGACTGGGCACACAAGTTCAATAAATAAAGGCAGATGGGTTGCCACATGTGAAACAATGTTATGTCTCTTTTTTCTTTTTTTATATTCATGCAGTGAGAGAAAAAGGATCAACTTCATTCACTGTAAACTTTTGCTGACTGTGCTTCTCGAGTCACCCTCTGTTACAGCTGCAGAGCAACAACACAGATAAAGTACAAGGGGAGGTGCGTACAAAAAGATTAGAGCCACTCAGATAAACGGTTAAGAGTCAGATAAGGTGTTTTTTGTAATTTTTTTTTGATAGTCAACCGACTCCGCTTGTGCACTGTAAAACACTACTTTGCACGGGCGGTTTGTTCCGTTTCCAAACTGAAGGACTTAATGCAAACGGATGGTGTGTGCACACATGTTGTCATGAACTTATGTGGGGGAGGAGGGTTAACAAAAGGAAAGAAGGCAAGACCATAACATAATGTGTACTCAGCAGGCCACGAAGAGATCTGGCTTGACATTTAGGGCAGCAGGTTTCTTCCATGATGCCCTTAGAGCATGTATTTATCCAAGGAGTTGTTTAATTGTTCGCACAGGTGGGGCTCTACACAGGCTTTAAAATCTGCACCTGTTATGTGTTGAGCTGATTTAATAAATAAAAAAAAGTTAATAAAAAAAAACAAAAACAAAAAACAAACCTGACAACCAAGCAAACTCTACTCATCTATCGATGAAGACCATAAAATGCAAAAGAAAAGCTTTGAACAAGCTGGTGAGTGGAGCTTTAGTTGACATTATTTTGTCAAACCATTTTGACAAATTTTCACAGGAAATTATCCTATTAAAATCAAAACACTTTGGGCTTTCTGGCTGCTGGTCAGACCAGTAATTTTAAGACATTACTTTCAACTCTGGTAACTTATTGGTAGTTTGGTAGATCAATTGATAAACCGTAATCAACCGTGATGTCCCATCTAGTTTGCCCCTAAAATGGATGGCACAGACAGGTCTTTAAAGCCTGGATTACCGATCATTTGGGAAGATCCATGTTTAATAAGACCTGTGTTCTACCATGCTAGTTTTACATACTTCCCACAGCACTGGGTGAGTTTGGCGTCCAGTCTGACCTACAACATATAGAGGAATTGTTTTCCCACTTTTTTCCCAGCTCAAAACAATAGATTCTTTGACCACGTGTGTGTGTGTGTGTGTGTGTGTGTGTGTGTGTGTGTGTGTGTGTGTGTGTGTGTTGCTCACTAAAGCGTGGCTGACCCTCCTTCAGGAAAAAAGGCCAGTGAGGTTCACGCAGGAAAGCCCATCTGCTCTGCTGCTTTTTTTTTTTTTAAAAGCAGACACACACACACACACGCGCACACACGCGCGCGCACACACGCGCACACACAACCATAACAAACAAGTAACCGACCATGCGGTGTCTCACATGCACAGATTTAACTCTGTGTGACCTCCGGTCAATCAGTTGTGGTGTGTTCTTTCCAGACAAAAACACAAATCCAGGTACACATGTTTAAGGTTAAATGATTATCACAAGTGTGAAGTCTAAGTTTGATGCATTACAACCTGCTGTGGACAGTGCAAACGATACAAGTCCTAATGTAACCTTATGTAACCTTAGAACACACAACAGGGCATAGATTATATAAGGAAGGCTTTCCTATTGGCTCCCATAGTAGGCTATACATGTCGACGTCACTGCAAGGCTGAGAGAGGAGAGCACCCAGTTTGCCACGAGCTCAAGTATGATTTAAAAAAAAAAAAAAAAAAGCCACTGTGCAGTGAGAGAAACCATTATTCTCACACAAGATGCATTTATGGCGGCGTCCAATGGGATCTGCACTGCGTCTCGGTCTAAATAAAAAGGTTAGAAAGAAAGAAAATGCACTGACATGCATGTGTACGAGACTGAGTGACGGTAACAACATATGGAGGGGGGGGGGGGGGATCAGGAACCAAAACAGATTGTTCTCTTTCCTGCATTTACTGGTTTTAGCTGCAAAGAAAAGTCTTTCCGTACTGCTCTCGGCAGCCAGGCCAGTGTGTGCACACGACGACTTGTCAAAGCGGAAGTAAGCACTCTGGCCTCATCCAATCAGAAACGCGAAAGGGTTAAACGGGAAAGCACTTCAACAACAAACACCAGCATCAAAGCTCCTAATAAATACGTACATGCATAAATACTGAACTTTTAAAATCATCAAATGGAGTTTGGTTCCGGTTGCGTCGTCGAAATGTGCAACGTTGCGTCAGTGCGCAGCGATTGTTGCAGCAGTGCTCGGTGTGTGTGTGTGTGTATGGGAGAGAGAGAGAGCGAAAGTGTGTGTGTGTGTGTGTGTGTGTGTGTGTGTGTGTGCCTGGTTTTAAACGGAGCACATGGTGGAGCATGGCTGGCGCAGCAGCCCATCCCATGCAGGGACAATGGATCGGGGAGAACACGCCTGCAGGCCCAGCGGTAGCCCCCCGAGACTCTGCACCGAAGTGGGCACCACAACGCGCGGCTGAATTCACTCACTCACCGTCGGCTGGCGCAGCGGTGGACCACGTATCCACTTCGGTCGCCATGGCGCTGTCCAAATGCTCGATCACAAATCCTCACGGTGCGCTCCTCCTGCCTTCAGCTGCGACAAATCCCCCCCCAAGACTGCAACCCAAACGTCTGCGGGACAAGCTGCGTTTTGTAAAACAGTCTTTTTGACAGATGGCCCGAGATGGAGGGGGGAAAAACTCAGGTCCCTTCCGACCCCCCCCTTTTTTTTTTTTTTTGTATTGCACGGTCTCAGCTGCAGAGAACAAAAAAAAAAAAACAAAAAAAAGGCTGAAAATCAATTACAAAGGGGCCAGAAGTGCTGGAGAGTGAAGGAGAGAAATGCAAAAGTGTGGCGCTCCTCTCAGCGTTCACGGCCCGGGGAGCGTTAAATGACGAAGCGCAGGGAGGGGGCAGAGGAAGGTGGGCAAAACTAGTCGGAGAGCATTTCAGCAGACAGGCGACAAGATAAACAAAGTCTGTTTTTAACTTTGCGAAGCGATCCGGGCGGAGTCACGTGGAGAAAACGCGGACGGGGAGTGGTCAGGAGAGGGGGTGGGTGCTGGTCCCCTCCGACCAATCACAGCGCAGGAACAAAAAAAATTCGTCCACAGTCATATCTACCACTGACTATATCACTGTAAAATATCCCTCAAAATGTATGGCTTTCTCAGTATATCTATGTTTTTTTTTGTCGTGGCTATGAGGTATTTTGATTGTATTTAATTACCTACCTATACAACCCTGCTTCCCTTCGTTCAAGCTCTGATGTACAATTAAGACTCATTACATCAAACTGTATCAAGTTGGATCAGTTTAACACGATATATGTCCGTTTGTGAAGCCAAACAATGCGTTTTGATTACTGTCTGTTAAAGCTCTATCATGCTCGATTTTATTTTATTTTTATTTTTTTATGCGGGCTGTTGCAAAAAACAGTGGCTGCCGGATGAATGGAAAACTGCAGGTGCTATTACAGATGTTTGCGTGTTCACCTCAACCCCGTCTTTCTAGGCCTTTCTGTGGTTTATTTATTCATTTCGGAGTCAGCCTGTTCAAAGCGGTGCTTGCGCTGTTTGGATGGTGAGCTTTCGCACAATACACCCTCGTGAATTGTATATATAAATAAATAATTGTGGTGTGATGTGGGACTTTTTGAGATGCTGGCATCGTCCTTGTCCCTGGTTTGACTGTACGGTTGTGGACTTATGTATGTTGTTGCATGTCCTCCCCCATCTCAGTCTCTCATTACCTCTCAGATCTCATCTATTTATTTTTTAACAGAATTTTAAAGGAAACATAAACATGTACGTAAGTATTTTTGTCATCCAAATTCACACCACCGGATGGTGCTAAAAACCAGTGCAGCTACGTTTGTTGATGGCTTTGACAAAAATGCCTGCGCACACACGAAGCTCACTTAAATGCTGGGGCACAGTCAGTGTTTTTACACTGTTTTCTCGGCTGCTTTGTCCCCTGAACTGGACCTACTGGTTCCCCTATTCATCTGCAACAGGCTGGATTAACTTGCAGGAGGCCCCCCTCGAGTGCAACCATGAGTTTATGTGCCCCTACCAAACCTCTGGTCCTTTAGCTCTTCATACAATTTGCAACAGGTAAACCTATTGATTGTGAATAAAAAAAATCAGACAAGAGATCAACACATGATGTGATTCTTCTGCTGCCTTTGACCTCTGGAGTGCCAGAGTTTCCCTTCTGTGTTTTGTGGGAAATGCAGACATTGCTGTGTTTTGAAGTAGAGCACCTGTTTCCTCTTGTGCAACATGTTAACCCAAGACTGAAATAATGAAGCTCTTTAAATTAGATTTTGACACAGGAACCCTCTGCAAGATGAGCCTCAAGATTAGGCAATAAAGCAGGACCCACTTTTAGGCCCCTAGTCACGTTAGTAGACCTTGTGCTTTAGTCAAGCCTATTCCCAAGGAAACTTTCGGTTACATTAAACCAGTTGACACACAGCAGATTGTGGAGCTTTTTTCGCCCCTGGAGTTTGGGGACCCGGGTCAATTGCCTGGTTTGCCTGGTTGGTTGTCCAGCCTCGGGGATAATAAGTAATATTTCTGGTGGGGCGGCAAATTATTCAATTTGAGAGGAACAATAAGAACGAACATATCTTGTCGAGGCATACGGCAGCAGTTGGTACATAATAAGTATGTATGACTAGAGGAGACTGTCATTGTTCTCATACTATATGCTGTGAATATCAGCTGGACATAATCACAGATTTCATACTCGTTTTTTCTTCTTGTGGTTTTACTCCAAAAAGTTGAATCATTCAGAGTGAGTGCAGCCTGATGATTCATCCCGAGTCACAGTGACAGCTACTCATGAGTGGGTGTTTGCAGCTCATTCCCTGCCTCAGTACAAGTTAGACATTTGCTGTGTTTCGAAGCAGAACACTGCTGGTACCCCCGGCAACTCCAACCACAGACGTGCATAATGTTCACAAAAGAGCAGACGCGTATTTGGTAGCACTTGTTTAGCATTTATTTTGACACAAAATCCACAGTTTCTGTTGAATACAGTAGCGCAGATGGCGCTGTCCACCATGATAGAATCCCAATGAGCATCAATGAAAAAACCTCACATGGAAGAAACGTAAATGCAACCCCACACCTTCTGAAAAAGCACCAAAAATGTGAAACCAAATATATATTTAAAAATGTTTGGATTTTACATCAGAGTATGCATCGGAAATCTCTATGCTATACACCAAGATACAAAATCAACTTGATATTCATGATGACATAAAAATGTTTGGATATTTATATCAACAAATAGCATGTTAACTAATACCCACAACACTCGACTTTGGCTTCATAATAAGCGACAATGATTAAACACCACAACAACAACAACAAGTCTCTCACACATGCGTACAACACACTGAAGAGCTGCGGGTAGAATTGCACAAAGATACCCTCAAAGAACACCACGTGTTGCAGTAATATTAATCTGAACTATTCCACATACAATCACATACAGATACTGCTATAAATCGTGCTGTCCCATAGCTGCAGGAGTAAGTTGGACAATGCTTTGTTTCCCGGGAGACAAACAGTCTCGAGTTATCTTGAATCAACACAGTTTAATGTTTTGTTTCTTCCTGGCAAACTAGTTCAGCCGTACCACTGTGGGCTCTGTGTGGTTTTTTTTGTTTTGTTTAGTTTTTTTTTTCTTCAATTCATCAATTTTTGGCATTACAAAATAAAGTCAGTACAAATATAGAGTTAATACTATCTTCATAAGGAGAATTAAACAGTCCTTTGCAGTCAAGACTCAGCGAGGTAACAGTCTTTTATCAGGCCTTGGCCTACAGTGGCAATGAGGGTAGAGTTTGGGCATTTTGTCTGTACATACTAGCTGCTATACTAAGCTGAACTAGTTCTATATTCACTGAACTCAGTCTGGCTTCGATGTGAAGACAGAGTCGGGGTAAAACTGGCCCCGGGTTGGGCCTCTCGTGTATTACCGTTATATTCAAGTCACAGAGCTAAACATCCACATTTCTGAAAAAGCAATTTCAAACAATCTTTAAAAAACCCAGAGGGTCATTCAGCAACACTTTCAGAATCTTCAACAACTATTCTGTCCATCTGGACAATAAGAGAATTTTAGCCCTTTTCCTTAGTCGCAACTTTATTTCCTTTCTAAGGTATGTTCTATTGTTTAGTACAAACAAGAAAAACATGTGAATGAATGAAGTTTTTTATATATTACAAATACAACTATGCCCAACCCATATGGATTTAAAATATACTACAAATTCATATAGGCCAGATCCACATTATTGCACTTTCACAATACGGTTTTCTGACCTCCATGTCTACATAAAGATTACTGATTACTGATTAATAGAATACTGTAAAAATATGTACTGTATAATACTGCAGTAATTTATTTAGGCTTTTAATTAAAAGCAAACATAAACACATCAAAATTTTAGAAAAGAAAAACATTGTAATTTTTGAAAATTTACACACAAGAATATTTAAGGGTCTTGTGGAGACATTTAATGTACTGACATTCTTAATTCATAATAGTAAGTACAGCACAAAGGAAAATGGGACTTCCAATATCTCCCCACATATAACATGGTTTTGCTCCTTAATATTATTACCCACCTCAATACGCAGAGGAATAATACCAGTTATCAAATGTGCAACTTAAGATTTTTGGCCCCTGGCTAAACAAAATGTAACATATGAAACAGGGCCAAACAAATACTTTGTTTTCCATGAAATATTTAAAAAAAAACAAAAAAACAAAAAACAAAAATATAACAGAAAATAAAATTTTTCAAATGGAGCAAGGACATACCTTATGTCCAGCTACCATCTATGTGTGGAATAAAAAAAAATACCGTTGCAACTTGGGAAATGGTTGAAAAATCTTTCATGTAACACAGTGGAAGGATGTTTAATTATTTTTATCAAGATGGACAGAGGTGTTTTTGAGGAATCTGGAAATAGCTTAGAATTCTTCAAAGATCGTCCGGTAGTTATCCTTCAGATAAACAACAACACTTAGCTATGTGACTCGAATGTAATGGTAATACACGAGGGGCACAAACTGGGGCTAAAGTAAAACCAGATTATCTGAGTTTGCACTTGGGAGAAACCTTAAGCCAAAGGCATTAAAAATGCTGTGTTATGTACAATCAAGGGCCCCTGCCCAGCACAGCTGACAGATCAGTAATGAAGAGGTAAATGTCTTTTTTCACAACAGTTATTTTCCTGTCAACCAGCATTAACTAGAGTAAGGAAAAAAAGTGTGAATACTATTGCTAAATACTATTTTTGTAAGTCTCACATGTACTGTGTATATTTTATATAGAGACTGCTAAGCACTGCTAGAAAATGTTTGCCCATTCGATGTACGACTATACACAATTTACAGAAAACACACACACACACTCACATAGCAGCATAAAACTATAGAATGCCTAACAGAAAGTCTATTTTCATCTAGGCACCATATACTTTGATTAAAAAAAAAAAAAAGAAAACATACATCAGCTCGAAACCAGTTAAAATGAACATAGTGACTGTCTTTGACTTCAGCCAAAAAAAAATGTACAGCAGCCAAAAGGCTTTTATGTCCAGAGGATGAACAGTCTCCGTCCCCTCTGAGACACGCCTGTGAGTCACTGCACAAGAACTTTGAACAGAGAAGATCGAGGACGTCAAAATGTCCCTCATGAAAAAAACCAAGAAAAAAGAAAAACAAACTGTAATACAAACCTACTTGCACTCCATAGACACACTTTTTAAGGTTCACACGAACACGCGTGATTTGTCTTCGTCAAATAAAGGAATTGTAGAGCTGAATCAAGGCAAAGCTTCCTGCCCACAGAACTATAAATGAGTTGAAAGCACTGCCTTCAGGCATTTGGACAATTAAGTCCGTTTTGCACTGAGCCAAGGACGCAACAAGGTGGCCTCTAGTCGATGAACTACATACATTTGTCTCATAATAATAACTACAGCAAGACAAACGTGTACAAAATGTGATTTGAGACATTCTCTCCTTCTACAACTTGTTCTACTCTTGAGTACATTTTGTACTTAGGATCAATAACAAGAGAATACTTGTGTGCTATTCCCACTAACTAGAGAGACTAACCTCACATAATCCTAGGTAGTACAGAGCATCAATCGAGGGTATCACACTCCGACCACTGAGGCAGAGACCGTTCCTTATCGACGGGCGCTGCACAACTGGACATCAACTGACGAATGATTTTACGTCCAGAAACAGGATCAACCAGGACACGTTTAGAGAAAAGCACTCTAGTGACTCATGTGTTTGGCCACACCAGTAATCAAAAAAGCATCACACTGACTGTGACTTTAAACCCCTCACGTCATACATTTACACCTTGGATGTTTAACAAGCATCACTCAGCTGGGACAGACAATACAATGGGCACTTCATTTCAAAGTGTCTTCTCAAAGCCCACACCTGCCAGTTTGTATTGCCTTGCTGCAGTTTTGGACACTTTTCCAGACATTTTCAGTCAAGCATGATGCTCATCATGCTATAAAACTTCTCAGTAAACACTTAAATGTGTGTGTGTCATATATATATATATATATATATATATATATATAATTATTTTTTTGTGACACATAACCTTTTACATTCATTATCAGTGATGAGATTAGGCTTAAAGTTTCTGCCTTGTAAAAACTCAACAGTCCATCCATGGAGGAATCAGATTTGCATTGCCTTGCAAAAATGGCAATGACCAACCGGGAACATGTTCAAGCACATTACATCCAAAGTCAAAAAGTCAGCTAATTATACAGTATATTCATGTAACAGTCTGAAACAACAATGTATAATCATAGTACCATTGTAAAGCTTTGCCAGCCACACATTTCAATTAATGTTTGCTCCCCTTTTCATTGCAGAAACCACATAAGAAATAATGTATAAAACACACACCCCTTGAATGAGTCATGTTAGTTGCCTTCTGTCATTATTTCTTCTGATAAACAGAGGGGAGTCGGCTGGTGAAAGCAAAAATTCGCCCTACAACAAGATAGAAACTTTCTGAATATTTCATTGATCAACATCTCTGAACTCTTGAGTTCTTCAAAAGTTGGAAGCCAGTAAATCTGGACTATATGACGATTGTTTTCGAGCTCCTCTTTTGCAAACAAACTGTTCCATGATTTTCATTCATATACTCCTAGAATTTTTTTTTTTGCCCCATTTAAGAAAATGTGATTGCAAATGCTGATCAAACTGCTATACTATATAAGGCAGTGGTTCCAAACCTTTTTGCCGTATTACCCCTTAAATTGAAAGAATATTTTGTTGATATCCATCATACATTGCATATGTAATAAGTTGTGAGCAGTTCCACCAAAGATTGATTTTGGCTTCTCAGATTCTTTAATTTGAATGATCTTTAATTGTGAAACTATCCATTATTTCACATAAAAAAAGCAAAGATTAGAGAAACATCAGAAAATTAACATGTAATTCTGTGCAGCAGAACTATGTTTTCTTTTTTTTACACTGTTAATCCTCTTTTGACCCTTCTGATTTATCTTTAGACCCCTTTGAGGGGTCCTGACCCCGTGGTTGGGAACCACTGACTATGAGGGATTTCATTGCAAAGAGCAAAAATGCTATTTTAGCAATGTTGCGTCTTGCAGAGAAAAGAGGGATAGCAAGTAAACAGTAGAGGGATGTTGGTATGTTGACACTCAGCCACTTGTAAAAATGCATTTGGTTAGTATGTGGGAAGATGAAGGAGAAAGAGAAAGAACAATTCATTGGTATTTTAATCACTTTAGAGAACAAGATATGCCGACTCCACAAACCAAATTAAACTAACTACAAAACATGACTTTCAGCTGTAGGGTTCTCATTTGAACTAGAACACAGAGAAAACACATGGATTTCTTTCTCATCCTGTCCCTTGGCCTGCAACCAGAAAGACCTGCAAGACTTTTCTTAAGTGATTCAACTTTTCACCTACTAGTCTTGATCTGTAAGGATGCCATACAGCATAAACATCTTACTTTTTTCCCCACTTGTTTGACTACAGCTCACTGGCTGTCAGCCCACGAGGACTCCACAGTGATGATGGCCTCGCCTGTCTACTGGATGACACTGGAGGACGAGGAGACGTGGCCATGCTGCTCAGCGCAGGCATCCAGGAGTGGTGGCTGCCCGCTGGCCTTCGCTCGGAGGGAACAGTCCACGCTGTCACGCAGCACGTCTGCCTTCTCCTGGCGCTTCACAGCCTCTTTCCCTCCTTTAACAAAATGCCCCTTCTGCAGTTCCTCGTCCTCTTGTTCCTCTCTCTTCACGTGGCAGCGACATACCTCAATGCCCGAGTCACCGGTAAGTCGCCGATGCCTGAAGTGATCCTCCTCGTCATCTTCCTCTTCCTCCTCTTCTTTTTCTCGTTTCTGCTCTTCTTTGCTGTTGCAATGTGTGAAAACAGCCACATTTGAGGAGAAGAGTGCCTGTTTAGGGGGACACGGTGTGGGCCTGAGTGTTGGACCATGAGGTGAGGCCTCTTCTTCTTTCTCTTTCTGAACAGCCATGGCTCCAAGCGGATTTGAGAGGACAAAAGGACGGACTTGACCAGGTGGGAGGGAAGATAACAGGATAAGGGGAGAAAGTGGGAGGCGAGAAGGGTGTGAAGGAAGGGAGTGTAAAGGAAGAGAAAGTGTTGGAGGCGGAGGTGAGACTCCTTCGCTGCCATTAGAGGAACGTCTCTGCACAGGTATGACATCTGGAGCAGCCACGGGTATAACATCAGGTGGAAGCTGTGATTGAGGTGGCGGGGAGGGCGTTGGTGTGAAGGTGGCCCCAACCCTTGGTATGACTGCACAGTCGCCCCCTGCTTCACTGGGTGTGGAGATGCGGCTGCTGTCGTACATCTCATCTGTTACCTGGACAGAGAAGGAGGTGCTCGAGGGGGAGGTGAGGGAGCACGACTCGCAGGAGCAGCTGGTGTAGTTGTCAGAGCTCTGGGAGGAAGTCAGGCCACTGGGGCTGGGGCCCAGGTAGGGCGGACAGGGGTGACGGTGGTGGTGATGATGGGGGAAAAAGGAGCTAGGACCCCCAATGGCACCTCCCTGCAGGGCAAAGACAGAGCTGTAAGGCGGAGGAGGTGTGCTGGGCTGTGCAGCCACCTCCTCGTAGGAGGGCAACTTGAAGGAAGCCAGAAAACCTGCGACAAAAGAAACATCAACTCAGATGTGGCATCTGCTCCCTTGCTTACTAAGATAAGGCTGTCAAGGTTCTATATTTTTATAATTGTCAACAAATCACCTGAAAATACTAAAACATACAATAAGTTAATCCTACTAAGAAGCCTGATATACCTTATTCCTCTTTGCTATAGACCTCCATTGTTGTCCAAAAACTATTAAGAACACATCTAGAAGCCATACTGTTGCACTGGGCGTATTACTGTATTACTGTTTTACTCCTCAGCTGAAAATAGTCCCCAACAAACCTACCATTTCATGTTTTTTAGTTATGTTTGCTAAAAAAAAAAAAACTAAAAACAGCGCAGCTGTTTTACCAAACTATTTAGTGATTTTTTTAAATGAAGCTATATATTTGTAACCGATTTTTAAGATTTACATCTTCAGAAGACACAAATGGGCTTGGGGTTGTGTGGCTGATAGTGACAGGCCGTGGAAGTCCGCAATTACTGGGAGACAAACTAGCACACTGCAGGTTTTGGTCTCTTCGTGGAACTTGTTCACGATAAGAAAAATGTAGAATAACACCAGCCTTATTCTTTAACACTGAAATAGCAAATGATGCTATTTTTCTAGCATCATGTGTCCATCAGAGTTGGGTTTTTACACAACTGTGTTTATTATTAAGGAGAATTAGCAAAATAGGACCAAGGATGTACTTGAAATATATGCTCTCTAACTGTTCTTTGTGGTATGGGTGGTCAAAATTTTTTTAAATTTCCTAATTTCCTAATTTATTTTCTATGTAATGGAAATCAATTATCTAATACCTCTGTTGATGTAATATGGTTGATGTAATATTATTGTAATATTAAATATAATTTTATTGTGTTTGGTGAAATATCGATATTGTCTCATTGGGTGAAAATTAATGCTTTAACAATAATATGTACTGTGTGCAGTTTAAGTGTAAGCATTGTTACTTGTACTGTTTTTATTTATATGAACCCAAGAGGCGCTTTTGCAGAGGTAAAAACTAATAAAACAACCAAAGTGAAGACCCATCTAAATGTAGGTGTGCTTAAGTTCAACGTGCAAAATCTGGGAAAAAAAAAAAAAAATGGTTTCAAGACATAAAAGAGACTGTATATTTAAGGGTATTCAAGACCCAGGTACCCTAGAATCTTTTCAGACTCTGCCGCTAACCTGGCTGTAGAACTACACTTAAAAAAAATAAATATTTGAGATGAAATACACATACTGAGATCCAGCATTGAGGAAGGGTAGTTGCAGGCTCCATTATAGGCGATCAGATTGATCTCTCTCTGTCTCTGCTGCTGTTGGATTCTCAGTTTGGCCCGGCGGTGGCGGTAAGCACAGAAACAGCTGAAGAGGATCAGCACCGTCCACAGAAGCCAGAACCCTGAAGAAAACAGCAAATGAACCCAACGTTTATCATTATGAAAACAAAAAAAAAGTTCTGTCATTTTATCTGAATTACATCGCTCAGCTACTCAGATTACACAGTGGCATAAACTGTTATAAAAAGACAACATCAGTGGTTTGGGACATTTTACCCTATAACATACAAATTATTGACATTGTCCATTTTCCAAAGCATATCCTACGACTTCAGATTTATTTCCTTGCCTCGTTTGCATTCATCTGACCCCGATATCAACTTTCGGACGGCATACTTGAAGCAGGTAATTAATTCCAGTTAAGAATTTGCTGCTTTTATTCTTTTTAAAACCATGGGTATACACATTCTGACAAGTCTTCCGGTTGGAACATTTAAGGATAGTGCATGAATGCACTGGTTTTTAAGTAGCTCACAGTTGTAGGAGTGGCAGATAAATCATTTGATATCAATGTAAGCATTTACTTAAACCTTTAAACTTTATCTGTAAATGTCCAGTGTTGTATGATACTGCGATCTGACCAAGAAAAACTTCAAATTCAAA